>NC_031497.1:27365945-27413542 GCF_000237925.1 Schistosoma mansoni | reverse complement strand
GACTCGTTTGAAGTAAAGACCGGTGTTAGGCAAGGGTTGCCTACTCTCACCCTTTCTCTTTCTCCTGGTGATCGACTGGATTATGAAGACGTCAACATCTGGAGGAATGCTCGGGATACAGTGGACAGGCAGGATTCAGCTTGACGATTTAGACTTCGCGGATGATCTGGCTCTTCTATCACAAACGCAACAACAAATGCAGGAGAAAACGACCAGTGTAGCAGCAGCTTCAGCAGCAGTAGGTCTCAATATAAACAAAGGGAAAAGCAAGACTCTCCGATACAATACAATATGCACCAATCCAATTACACTTGACGGAGAAGCTTTGGAGGATGTGGAAATCTTTACATATCTGGGCAGCATCATTGATGAACACGGTGGATCAGATGCAGACGTGAGGGCGCGGATCGGCAAAGCAAGAGCAGCATACCTACAGCTGAAAAACATCTGGAGCCCAAAACAATTGTCAACCAACACCAAGGTCAGAATTTTCAATACAAATGTCAAGACAGTTCTTCTGTATGGGGCAGAGACGTGGAGAACTACGAAAGCCATTATCCAGAAGATACAAGTGTTTATTAACAGCTGTCTACGCAAGATACTTCGGATCCGATGGCCAGACACTATCAGCAACAAGTTACTGTGGGAGACAACAAATCAGATTCCAGCGGAGGAAGAAATCAGGAAGAAGCGCTGGAAGTGGATTGGGTACACTTTGAGGAAATCACCCAATTGTGTCACAAGACAAGCCCTCACATGGAATCCTGAAGGCCAAAGGAGAAGAGGAAGACCAAAGAACACATTACGCCGAGAAATAGAGACAGACATGAGAAGAATGAACAAGAACTGGAAAGAAGTAGAAAAGAAGGCCCAGGACAGAGTGGGTTGGAGAAAGCTGGTCGGCGGTCTATGCTCCGTTGGGAGTAACAGGCGTAAGTAAGTAAGTAAGTGGTCTATCGTTTAAGTGCTTGCGCGCGAGACTGGTAGGTCCTGTGTTGGGATCTCGCGTGGCGGGATCGTGGATGCGCACTACTGAGGAGTCCCATAATAGGACGAAACGGTCGTCCAGTGCTTCCATGTTTTCCATAGTGGTCTAGCTTCAACTGACTCATGATCTTAACTATATAAAAAGAACCTTCGATTGTCCCCACTTGTGTCCTTGTTCACTACCGTTCTATGCCATTTCCATAGTCGTCGGTCAGTTTTGATAACCTCATCAAAGATCAGTCAATTCCGATTACACTAAGTATTTGATATCATCAAAGATCGATCCTATTCCCATTTGTCTGAAATTTTAATATATAGTCAATTCTTTATATTATATTTGAGCTATATCCAATATTATTCGGGTATAAATATTTTACTTCCGCCATTATTGATTTGTATCTGTCATAAGTGTCTATTGAATATATAAGTTAGATCTTTGTATAGTAAACTGAAGATAAAAGAACATAAGTATCCAGGTCTATGGATTACAATCAATAATTGTTGACTATGCAGAGTAATTCAAACTATAAGGATAACGGTACAAAGATACTTTATTAGTTAGACTTTTATGTAGAAACTTGTATTTATGAATACTAAGACCTATTTCAAAATGAAGTATGTTCATAATATTCTTTCTGCTTACTTACGCCTGTTAACCCTTATGGAAGTGCATAGGCCGACCACCAGCACTGTCCATCTAACTCAGTCTTGGACATTCCTTTTCAGTTAGTTCTAGTTTCTGTTCATGCTTTCTACGTTTGCTTCCGATTCCTGACTTAGTGTATTCTTCGGCCTTCCCCTTTTCCGTTTCCCATCACGATTTCAAGTTGGCACTTGCCTTGTGATACAGTTCGATGATTTCTTTAAAGTATGTCCTATCCACCTCAAACATCTTTTCCAGACCACTGTAGAAAACCTGAAAGCATACAAAACCGGGTGCCCTAGGTTCGAATCCGCGAGTGAGATCGCCGATGCTCACTGTTGAGGAGTCTCCTACTAAGACAAAACGACCGTTCAATGCTTCCAGATTTTCCACGATGATCTAGCTTTAACAGAACTATTTAACTACTGAGCTGTCCTTTATCTTCTCTTGAAAAGAGTAATATAATATTTCGGAAGGAAGTTTGGTGGATATTCTAGTAATTTTTATAGTTAAAATCAAGAGCTTATCGAAGCTAGACCACCATGGAAAACCTGGAAGCTCGCTGGTGACTGGAGTTTCAGTGAGAACCAGTAACAAGTGAAGTTCAACCGGGACCGTTGTGAGATAGACAATCACTGAAGATAGTGGTTAACGGTTGCCCAACTTTGTGCATTGGTTGAAGTTAGACATTAACACCGTTGGATGCCAACCGGCTCAGTGGCCTAAAGGTTAACCGTTCGCACGCGAGACTGATAGGCCGTGGGTTCGAATCTCGCAAGGCGGGATCATGGATACGCACTACTAAGGATTCCCACAATAGGACAAAACAGCCTTCCAGTGTTTCCATGTCTTTCATGATGGTCTATCATTAGTCGACTCATGATTTCAAGTATATTAATGTAATATATGAAGATAGACTTCTATTTTATTGCAGCAAACAAAACTACCTAAAAGAGAAATTGAAATCATCACATAAACGTTTATCATTCTATCTGAATGAACATGAACCGTTTTCATTCTTCCATATACGTGCTTATATGTTACTTAACCAGACATTGTTCTGAAAAGGACTAATTTCATTGAAAAAGAAAAGGAACAAAGCTTTGATTCATTTCATCATTAGACTTTTATTCTATACTGTCTAACTCTAATAATAAAATCTGCCATAGATATTACTTTACTTTCAATGATAAACTTAAACTTTTTTTCAATAAATTAGGAACAAATATAATCAATATTATATGAAAATGATATTAAAGGGGGGAGGGGGGTAAAATGTCATTATTCAAGTTGTAGTTAAGTTATGAAAAAAGTATTTTTGTTTTTCTTTCTTTGTTGTTTTACACAAAATGATAATAATGAGTTTATAGTCAAATGTGTCTTGACAATTATTATTAGTAAAGATTAGTAGTTGGGTAGTGAATAAGAACACAAGTGAGGATAATCGAATGTATTTAAACAAAATTACAGAATATCTAAGTAAAATCTGACAACCATATTACTTACTTACTTACGCCTGATACTCCCAATGGAGCATAGGCCACCAACCAGTATTCTCCAACCCACTCTATCCTGGACATTCCTTTCTAGTTCTATACAATTTTTGTTCATTGTTCTCATGTCTGTCTCCATTTCTCGGCGTAATGTGTTCTTTGGTCTTCCTCTTCTCCTTTGGCTTTCGGGACTCCATGTGAAGGCTTGCCTTGTGATGTAGTCAGGTGATTTTCTCAATGTGTGTCCTATCCACTTCCAGTGTGTAATTCGATTGTCTCATGCTGTGTTGTATCGTAGAATTTTGTTTTTCCTTTGTGTATATTGAGACCTACTGCTGCTGAGGCTGCTGCTACACTGGTCGTCTTCTCCTGCATTTGTTGTTGCGTGTGTGATAGAAGAGTTAGATAATCTGCGAGATCTAAATCGTCCAGCTGCATCCCAGCTGTCCACTGTATGCCATGCTTTCCTCCAGATGTTGACGTCTTCATGATCCAGTTGATGATCAGTAGAAAGACAAAGGGTGAGATGACAACCATATAATAAACAGTTAATTTACAAATTATCAATCAATAGTCTCAATCTTGACTATTCCTTGTGCAAATATCAGTTCATCGTATCCGATTATTATTATTCTTCAGCCATTGTCATACCAATTGCATTCCGTACCCTTTCTTTCGTTATCGATCTTCTACTGAAATACATTCTCTTCCCGACCATCATTATCAACTTCAATTGTCTCATGATCTTAAATATATAAAAAACTGGAATTTATTTGTTAGTATAATTTGGATTTAACTCATTCATTATACACCATTAAAAAGGAATATCACTGAAGTCGTTGTAGAAATGAAATAAAATAGACACTCTGTTGAATGCAGTAAATATGTTCACAAAGTTTAATCTCATTCATCATTATATGTATCATGAAAGGTATCTGAACAAAATTTAAGACACTTAACTTCTATACCATTAGATCATCAAATCAGTCAGTCAGTCACAACATAGAACATCATACGTAGGTACATTAGTTCAAGTTGCTATACTACTATATTTGCCCCCAAATGCCCTGGTACGGCCGAGAGTGGGGAGAGTCCGCTCTCCCTCTCCAAATGCTCTCACATGGCCAGCGAATATATAGCCTCTGCCAGGGAAGTCCTTATCACTGCCTTCTCGTGGCGGGGGTTTTGCTTACGAAATTGAGAGGACGAAAAGCGAATGTCCGGCTCTTTAACCGGGTTGGTGGACACGGGAAGTCCACCTAGGGGAGTTCGAAAACCCTCACTCCAAACCAATGGTGCACATGAGATCCAGTATCCTGAGGGAACAAATGGCGTATGAATCAATCGTTGATCACCGGCTACCATGGGACTGCATCTCCTCACGATGCTCCACTGCCTCTTGGATCAGATCTTTCGGTCAAAGGTTCCGGGTGTGGGCCCCTAAGAAAACCACCTGCTTCAGTCTGGGCACCTGGGCAGTATCACATTCCTCAAGCAAATCGAATGAGATTTGTGTGGCGCATATGTATCTGGTGCTTCCTTGTACCAATATCTATGTGTTTATGTGTTTAAATAAATAAAAAAATACATTCGCCATTGCAAACTATTTGGAGTCATGTAATTCAAGGTCTCTAGTCATTGGTTCCTAATCATCTCACGGATCCCAACCAGGTAGTCTACACATAACATCTATACCATTAGATCGTTATTACATATGAATTAGAAGAACATATAGGAAGAAAGAAGATGGATTTATTAAAATATCAAAAGTAAATATTCATTGAAAAATAAAAAGATTCCTCTCAATGAATCTTTTGTATTAAAAGGTTTGTAATTTATTAGTTGAATTCATGATTCAATTAAAGCTAGATAACCATGGTAAACCTGAATGCACTGTATGACCGTTTCGTCCCAATATTGAACTCCTCAACAGTGTACACCTACGAATCCTGTCTGCGGGACTCGAACCCGAGACCTGTCGGTCGTGCTTACGAACGCTTAACCTCTAGACCACTTAACCGGCCGGCATCCAACAATGGTAATGTGTAACTGCAACCAATCGACGAAATTTCTTCACCGACCTTCATCACCTTCAATTAGTTAACTATCACACAAGTTGTAGTTATTAATTACGAAATATACTACAATATCTATCCATAATTTCAAATGTAGTTTAACTGGATCTACAACCTCTGCTATTAAAATGTGAGATCATACAACAGAAAAAAAAGCTAAGATGTAACAAACCATATTGTTCACAGGTATTTATTCATCGAAATCAACCGAATTAATGCCTCATTCCTATTTAATCATCATGTGCTTACCATAATGACTGTAGGAACTCAGTTTATCATGAAAAATGAACACATGATTTTATGATTTTAGGGAAAAGCACACACACACACTTGGAATACTATTGAGAACAAATACATTAAAGAAATATATTATCCTTAAACTATAACATAGATACATGGTTTTCCTTCTTCCTTTTTACCTTACCAAAGTCCCCTCTATATATTCATTAATGAAATTCCTTAGTAGATTATAAAGTAGTTAGTTTAATGTGTTATTAATAAATAAAAAAACAAAAAAAAATTTAGTTTCTATCATATTCACTTAGATGAAATCCATTAATAAATTATCTTAGTAACAATTGTATTTGATTTAATGAGTATCCAAGTGGTTAATGAAAAAATTTCAGTGAACAAATACTGAAAACAATATTTTATAAGCAATGATGGATAGTGACTAGCAGTGGAGTTCAGTCTGACGAGGGTTTCATCCCAATTGAGAACTCGTCAGCTGAATGTACCTGCACAATCAGGTGGTGATCAGCACTCAGTAGCTAAGTAGATAAGGTGATGGCGTTTGAAGCAATTGGTACTGGATTCGAGTCCTAGGGTCAACATCAACTCTGAGATGGGGGGTACATTCAGCTAACGAGTTCCAAAGAGGATGAGACACGCGTCTTCGATTCACCTATCCATCATTGCTCATAAAGCTTGTGACTTAAGGCAATATCGAGGCAGTTCGCACAGGATGCACATATGCCAATAAGTGACTGATCAATAAATAACAATGGAAAGATTCAAGTGAAAAACATCAAATGAATGAAAACAATATTGTTTGCTACATCATAGTTTTGCTGAATGATTTCATATTTTTATGGTAGACATTGTTAATTCAGTTAAAAACTGTATTTGAAACTATGGATGGATATGAAAGCATGAATATTATTTTAGTGGCTTTATATCTGACTCTAGTAAGATTAGACAAATGATCGTTATTGAATGATTGCCGTTGAAATATACATTCTGATTGTTCTTATATATAATTATCGATTAACGGAATCAAAATAAGTCAAATGCGAGAACGGACTTTCAATAATGTATATTTCATGCACTTATTGATTTGAATAGCCAATTAGGAAGACGAAACAAAGAAAGAAGAGTGAAGCAATTTGGAGAGGAGAAGAGAAGGAAGCAAAGTGAAATGATGCACAGTGGAGAAAGCGTACGAATCAACTCTATATCTTCTAGACATTTGATAAAATCTCTACTATATATCTTATTTTAAACTACCTTTAAAGATAATTTGTGTATGGAATTTAGCGTCACTTTTGTCCCCAAATGCAGTGGTACGGCCGAGAGTGGGGAGAGACATCTGTTCTTCTCCAAATGCTCTTACATTAACACGTGGATGCAACCATTGTCTTAGTAGTTCTACTTACTCACTCCTCGCACCAAGGGTGTTGTTTACGAAATTGAAAGGACGGAAAGTGAATATTCGGCACTTTAACCGGGTTGGTGGACATAGAGGTTCCCTTTACGGGAGCTGAAAAACCCTGATTCCAAACGACTTGTGCACATGGAATCTAGGGTCCGAAGGAAAAAATGACGTATGAACCTATTGTTGTTCACCGACTATCATAAAACTGCATCTCCTGACGTTGCTCCACTGCCTTATAAATTAGACCTTTAGGTCAAAGGATCGGGTTGTAGCCCCCTAAGAGAAGCACCTGCTTCGTTTTCAGCACCCGGACAGTATCTCCGTCCTCATACAAATCGAATGATTTATGTGGCGAATATTTATCTGATGCCTCTTTGTACCAATGTTTATATGTTTCAATAAATGATTAATAAAACCCTATATAAAACATGAGATCACCATGACGTTAAACTGGTTATTTTAAGTTTCTACATGTTCATACTGTACTAAAAATAATCCCAGTTTCTGAACAACAACAAAAATCAGTTTGATTCCATCTGATGATATACCAAATGTTTTGTTAACATTATTATTAATAATATAAGATCTGATATTATTTACCATATGGCAAACATTCTTTTTCAACATGGGATAGTTTAAGGCGGCCTACTTGAACATCTGGACTACCTGTTCCTGTCATCTAGACAGTTCAACAAGTTATCTGTTAATTTGTTTGTTCTAATACATCATGATTGCTATTCATCACATAACCTATTCAGTTGCATTTCTTAAACGTTTACGACAGTTCGCTGTACAAATTATAGAAGATCTCAATCAGAGGAGACATTGTGGTTCCTGACAATATGCATTGAAAAGAATCGATATTATTCAGATGTCGATTCCTAGACTTCTAGCTGGCGACCAATCAATATTTGTCGTCAGGATTGACGAAGAAGTAAGAAATGGAAACTTGTTGAAATACTTTGTTCTAAGAATTCTATATTGTAAAGCTAATAATAATCGATATACAGGGATATTACACAAATCCATTAGATATTATGTAACCTTTGTGTATGTCTATATAGAATATCATTATCATTATATATTGTATGCCTATCACAATAGTTGTCGTTATTATAATCAATTTTGTTTTCAATCATTTTTTTCGGGGGGGGGGTAATTTGTACCTAGTAACAAAAAAGGAAAAAAATGAAATAATGAATCCTCCTGTCTGAATTGATCCTTTTTGCTTAATTTTATATGTTGATAAGGCTGATACCCTTTTTTGTTGTTGTCATGTAAACCAAAATATTCTGTATTTAACATATTTCACATTTCTAACATTGATATATAAATAGATATGTATAGATGTATAGGTATAACTTACATAAACATCATTTATAACAGTCAGTTTCAGATGAGCCAATAAAATGTGGGTACATATCAGTAACATATGATATTTCAAATATTCTAACTGTAAGTTCACTTTTTAAAACGTTGTTACTGTTTTATAAACAAAGATGGATAGTAGCTAGCAGTGGAATCCAGTTTGACGAGCGTTTCGTCCTATTTGGGACTTGTAGGGCCGTGCTTCGTTAATAGTTCACCTCGATGACCGTTAATATACAAGCCTTAACGGTGCATAAAATCAGAAGGCAAAGGGAAGCGGCAACTACATTTTTATTAATAAATGATGCAGACCATAAAGCTGTGAGCACATGAGTAAATATCAGCGAGCGAAACATACATGACACGTATTGGAGATGGCTGGTAAGCCAACTTGAGAGTGAAGGAAAAATAATGCGTATTGAAGATGGCGGGGAAGCCAACTCATTTTAAGCAAGCGTTAATCAATATTTATAGTCAGACAAAAATGAATGACAGACATATGATGAATAAGATACGAAATGTGCACAGATATACGCTCATATAAAAAAGTAGTCAAGGTTAATAAGCGAATAATTAACAAGATCAAAATATGACCCATAATGTATGGGTGAATTAGCTTGCCCAGAAGCTAGAATAAAGTATATGGGCTTACCATAACAACCGATACTACGGACTCGTCAGCTGGATGTACCTGCATCTCAGAGTTGATGTTCACTCTGAGACTTGAACCCACTGACTTTCGTTCCAAACGCCATCGCATTGTCCACTCAGCTACTGATGAGTCCCAAATAGGACGAAATGCGCGTTCAACTGGATTCAATTGCTAGTCACTATCCATCTTTGTTTATAACGCTTGTGAATCAAGGCTATTTCGAGGCAATATGTCAATAAGAGACTGACCAGTTGCAGTCCTTATATTAATGGAAAGATTCAAATAAACAATTCTAAGGGAAGTTGTTATTGTTTTATAAGCAAAGATGGATAGTGGTTGGAAGTGGAATCCAGTATGACGAGCGTTTCATCCTATTTAGGAGTCGTCAACTGGATATACCTGCATCACAGAGTTGCACAAGCAAATGTAGCTAAGTGGATAACGTGATGACGTTTGAAGTAAATGGAACTGGCTCGAGTTACAGAGTGAACATCAACTCTCAGATGCAGGTACATCTAACTAAAGAGTTCTAAGTATGAAGAAATGCGTGTGTTGGATTCCAGTGCTTGCCACTATCCATCTTTGATTATAATGCTTGTATATCTGTTTACATCAGTAGCATACACCACAATGCGAATGACTTTGTGGATAATACACAGCAAAATTGCATTTCTAAAATATTTCATTGATTTATGTGAATTTGTATATGGTAGTTCTAGTTTTGTTACAATATTCATTTCATTTTATTGTTATCATGATATGTGAATTAAAAAGTGAAGAAGATTTGTAACTCAGATGGATGAGTTTGATGGAGTTTGCACCCAAATGCTTTGGTACGGCTGAGAGTGGGTAGAATACGCTCTCCCTATCAAAATGCTCTCATATGACCACGCGTATACAGCCCCTAACAGGGAAGTCCTACTCACTGCCTTCTCGTGCCGGGGGTGTTAATTACGAAATTGAGAGGACGAAAAGTGAATGTCCGGCGCTTTAACCGGGTCGGTGGACACGCCGTGTCCACCTAGTGGAGTTGGAAAACCTTCATTCCAAACCAATGGTGTACATGGGCTGGCTCCAGTATCCTGAAGGAACAAATGGCGTATGAACCTATCATTGGTCGCCGACTATCATGGGACTATATCTCCTCACGACGCCTCATTGTCTTGTGGATCAGATCTTTAGGTCAAAGGCTCCGTGTGTGGCTCCTTAAGAAAACGAGCTGCTTCAGTTTGGGTATCTGGGCAGTATCACAGCCCTCACACAAATCAAATGAGATTTGTGTGGCGCATATATATCTGGTGCCGCTTTATACCAATATATATGTGTTCAAATAAACAAATAAAATAATAGTACTGTCAGCTGAATGATTTGATCGTGAAGCTTATATCGTTCTTTCGAACAACATCATCACAGGACAAGCTGTTAGCCATATTTGAAGACATTTGAATACTTCACTCCTACTTGAAGTTTGTGCTGATGATATTGTTCAAATAAACGATGAAAGCTCCACAACCAAACCATCCAGCTCACAGAACAGAAAATCAATTCTTACCACATTTGATCTAGGATTCATGTATAAGTGGAATAGATTCATAATAAAGAATCTATTATGTTCGATTATTTCAATAATATTGTTTCCTGTTATATTATAGATATATATAATTACAGTAAATTATAATATACCATTATACAAATATACATTTATTCAATGGAAGTGAAAATTGTTTTACCCCCCCCTTCTCTCCCCCCCCACCACATTCACTGTTAATGTATCTCTATTTTTACATGGTAACTATGATTCGTGAAATATTTTCATATGACTATTGTCAATTATATTTCAGACAGATATATGAAAATAATTTTTTTTTTCTGTATTTTTAGATAAATCAATATTTTATATAGTTGAGATCATGTGTCAATTGAAGCTAGACCACCATGGAAAACCTGGTAGCACTGGACGACCAATTCCTCCTATTGTGGGACTCCTGAGTGGCAGTGCGCATACACGAATTCGCCTCACGAGATTCGAACTTAGGACCTACCAGTCTCGTGCCAGAGCACTTAATCAATAGACCACTGAGTCGGCTGGCATTCAATGGTGTTAATGTCTAACTTCAACCAATCCACGAATCAATATTTTATCAAAAAAAAAAAACAAACTCTCAATATGATCATTTCACTAATTAGATGGTAACATGAAAGAAATAAACGTTGAAATACTTCCAGAAGTTAAGCTACTTATTGTAAGGTGAATCTGCGACACTAAGATCTACATTTTACTGAGTCTTCAAAAAGGAGTCGAAATAATCTGTTATTTGTATTATCTAATGTAATTTAATTGACACAATTTTAAAACTTAATAGTTGAATTTATGAGTCGATGTTAGCTAGATCACTATAGAAAGCCTGGAAGCATTGGATGGTCATTTCGTCCTAGTATAGGACTCTTCAGCAGTGAGCGTCCACGAACCCAGGACCTTCGATCTCGCACATAAACGCCTAACCTCTAAACCATTGTGCCAGCATCCAACAGCGGTTGCGTTATTTCGTAAGAAAGGTTGAAGTTATACTTTAACACCATCGGATGCCAACTCAATGGTCTAGAGGTTAGGAGTTCCCACACATGACGGAAAGTCCAGGCTTCAAGTCCCGCGTAAGGGATCATCGGTGTATACTTTTGAAGAGCCCTATACTAGGACGAAACGGCCATCCATTACTTCTGGGTTTTCAGTGGTATCCTAACATCAATCGATTCATAAATGTTAAATGTTGTGAAAAACAGTTGGATACATTAATTCTTATATCCATTTACATTTTAACATTGATAAATCAGATATATAATCTAAACATTTAAAAAGAAACATACCTTTTCTTATGTTTCAATGCAGTTCAGTATAGATCGTTATTACTTTGAAATCAATACGGTATATGAAAAACGGAACAATCTTCAATGGCAAACATTTATGAAACAAGGAAGAAAACAAAAAAACATTTGGTTAATGGAATGAAACCATCCCCCCCCAAGAGTATGTCAGTTAAAACAACTGTGTAATGAGTGAAGAAAAAAAAGAATTTTCACAAGCAAATATTATTGATATTAGAATATCAACAGTCTTCAATGGAATCATTCGTTATTTGATAGTAGAATCATCAGAAGGGAGTTTGAGTTATAGATTGAATATAGATGGATAATAATCAAAAAACAGCTGATGACTAACTTACTTACGCCTGTTATCCCTCGTGGAGGAGCATAGGCCACCCACCGGCATTCTTCATCCAACCCTGTCCTGAGAAATCGTTTCCAGTTCTTTCCAGTTGTTATTCATCCTTTTCACATCTGCTTCTATTTCCTAGCGTAATGTGTTCTTTTGTCTTCCACTTTACCGATTCCCTTCATCATTCCAAGTTGAGGCTTGCCTCATGATGCAGTTTGATGATTTCCTTAATGTATGCCCGATCCACTTCCAACGTGTTGTCCTTAATTTCCTCTTCATTTGGAAGATAGTTTGCCCTTCTCTTACAGTAGACTGTTGCTGATAGTATCCGATCAACCGACATGGAATATCTTGTGTAGACTACTATTTATTATCACTTGTACATTTTTGATGGTGGTTGTAGTAGTTCTCGAAATTTGAGCCCCATACATTAGAACTATCTTCACCTTCATATTGAATATTGTGACTTTGATATTGATTGACAGAAAATTGTTTTGAGCTTCATATATTCATCAACTGTAGGAATACCACCATTGCTTTGCCGATCCTCGCCTTCACGTCTGCATCAGACATTTACACCATTGGATGCTAACCGGCTCAGTGGTCTGGAGGTTAAGCGCTCGCGCAAGAAACTGATAAGTCCTGAGTTGGATGAGTAGATGAGCGCTGCCATTAAGGAATCCCATAATAAGATGAAACGGTCGTCCAGTGCTTCCATCTTTCCCATGGTCGTCTAGCTTCAATTCACTCATGATCTTAACTATTAAAATTTATTTGATAAACCGAGAAAATGCTGAACTAAAGAACAAGATATGAAATTGTGAAAAGAAAACTGATATCAAAGTGTGGATCATCATCTATACAACTTTGTAATGGTGTAAAGTAACAAACGGAACTTCATAATTACAGTTTATGTCCTATACAATACCATATTGACTAGATTGAATACAATACAATACATAGTAGATATCATACATAGTTTAACAACAGTTCATCTATTCATTAGAGTATGTATTTGAAATGTCAGTTAAACTGAAGATTAAAAAAAACCAAAAACATTGTTACATAACTTTTAAAAAACATATTTATGGATTATATAATACCTATTACATAATGTTCATGTCAATGTGACAAGATTATTATAACCCAGATACTAAAAGTAGTACGTTTTCTACCATGGAGAATTTGATCTATGATGAATTCAGTTAGAATATACTTATTGACTCCTATTATCCCTTGTGGAGAAGCATAGGCCACACAATAATATTCTCCATCCAACCCTGTCCCAAGCAATCCTTTCTAGTTATTTCCAGTTGTTATTAATCCTTCCGATGTATGCTTCCGATTCCCAATGTACTGTGTTCCTTGATATTCATCTTTTTTGTTTCCCTTCACCATTCCAAGTTAGCGCTTAACTCGTGATACAGATTGATGATTTCCTTAATGTATGTCCTATCCACTTCCAACATCTTTTCTTAGTTTCCCCTTCATTTGGAAGCTGGTTTGTCCTCTCCTATAGTAAGCTGTTGCTGATGGTATCCGGCCTGTGAATGTTGAGTATTTTGTATAGACAATGGTTTATAAATACTTGTATCTTATTGATGATGGTTGTAGTAGTTCTTCACGTTTCAACTTCGTGCAGTAGAACTGTCTTGACGTTCGTATTGAATATTGTGACTTTGATATTGCATACTCTACTCATTCTTGATTTGCAATCTGTTACCCATTCATAAAAGTTCACAAGTATTTTGATCTGTTACATATTTACAATTTCATCACTTTTAAAAGTACATTTTACATAAGTCATCAATTATTGATCGATTGTACGATATACAGTTAAAATCAATAAGAAACCAACCCACTGAAATAACTTTAATATTCTTTGTAGTTTTGTCATAGAAGCGGCAGTTTATCTAAGTTTTCATAGTTGCAAGCGTGAGTCAATTGAAACTAGACCACCAAGGAAAACATGGAAGCACTGGACGGCCGTTTCGTCCCATTGTGCGACACCTCAGCAGTGCGTATCCACGACCTCGCCTCACGAGATTCGAACTTAGGACCTACCAGTCTCGTGCCAGAGCACTTAACCGACAGACCACTAAGCCGATGGTGTTTATGTCTAATTTCAACCAATCCATGAAGTGATCTAGCTTCAATTGACTTACACTTACAACTATTAAAATACTAAATCTCCACAAAACCCCTTCTGATAATATCTAAATTTTGTTATTAAATACCGATTATTTCCTATAACGATTAGGTGTGATAACAGTTTCCACATACATCTTTCCTCACTGAGTTTTTCTGTAATTTGATTGGTCACATTTATTTTTGCTAAATGAGTACTGTTTAATGTCCCGATGTCATGTTTGTTTTCAACATACATATACGAAGTGATTGTATTTTAAATTCTTTTTTTTTTGAATACTAAGCTTTTCTTGATTTTCCATCTACCATCGTGTCCGTACTATTTTTAATGTGTTGTATCTCAAACGTTCAGTCTCTATCGATTTCTCATTATTTGCCTTTCCGGTTAGAAGAATTTCAGAAACTATTGTAAGCCAAAGTCATAAGCTTAACGAGACTCCAGTTATTCAGAGATATATTCAGTTTCTTTCACTTGGTATTGTTTACCTATATCTATTCAGTGTTGTTTAGGACTGTAATTGATCAATCTCTTATTAGCATGTGTACATCCTGGATAGTGGCTAGCAGTGGAATCCAGTTTGACGTGCGTTTGGTCCTAGTTGGGACTCGTCAGCTGGATGTACCTGCATCTCAGAGTCGATTTTCACTCTGAGACTCGAACCCAGTATCTTTCGCTTCAAATGCCATCACGTTATTCACTTAGCTAATGAGTCCTGATAGCCACCTGTTTGTGCAATGGAGTGAAGTTTTAATTCACTTGGTATTGTTTGTTTGAATCTCTCCATTGATGTTAAGGACTGCAATTGATCAGTCTCTTATTGATATAAGTGCATCCTGTGGGGATTGCCTCGATATAGCCTAAATTCACAAGCATGGTAAGCAAAGATGGATAGTGGCTACCAGTGGAATCGAGGACGCGCGTTTCGTCCTATTCGGGACTCGTCAGCTGGATGTAACTGCATCTCAGAGATGATGTTCACTCTGGGACTCTAAACCAGTACTCACTGATCAATTGCATTCTTAAAAATCAATGGGAAGATTCAACTAAACATTACCAAGTGTTTTCATAGTTGAAAGCGTGAATCAATTGAAGCTAGACCGCCAAGGAAAACCTGGAAGCACTGGACGGCCTCAGCAATGCGCATCCACAACATCGCCTCGCGAGATTCGAACCCAGGACCTATTTAACTCTCGCTTTCAACTATGAAAATACTGAATCTCCACAAAAACCCCTTCTGATTAATATCAAGTGTATCAGATCTTAGTTTTATGAAGAAGAAGAAAAGAAAAAGGAATACAAGAAACTTAATTTAATCCACTTATGAATTCTGAAATAAATTCTGGCAATACACAATTAGAATATAAAACCATCCAAGCAAGATAAAACAAAAAAAAGTACCCGGATTTTTTGAATAAATCTAAATGAATATGAGTAGTATTGATAGAAATTTAAAAAAAAAACCAAATCTTTTCTTTAAGATTTATCAGATACTTGGAAACGTTTGTTTGCTCGTGTGATATGTGCTACTGATGTCGACAGATATAAGTAGTATGTATCATCAATAGAAAGTGAAATGTCTGGTAGCAGAAAGTTAAGAAGATCGAAGAAAAGGGAATGAGAACAAAGAACGTTTGGTATGGAAACGAAAGAGCAATCAAGTTGAAGAAGATTGATTGATATTTTGCAAATGAAGTATCTACTGTATAGTAAGCAAAGATGGATAGTGGCTAGCAATGGAATCCAGTTGGAAGCGCGTTTCGTCCTATTTGGGACTCGTCAGATGGTTGTACCTGCATCTCACAGTTGATGTTCACTCTGGGGATCGAACCCACTACCATTCACTTCAAACGCCATCACGTTATCCACTCGGCCACTGAGTCCTCATAGCCACTTGCTTGTGCAAATGGCCAGTGGCAGTCCTAAAACATCCATGGGAAGATTCAAACAAACAATACTAAGTGAATTTATTTACTGTATAGTTCTCAGAGTTTACTAAGATGTTCGGTAATTTTGTGTTGAAGTGCATTTGATTGTCCCAAATTGTGTTCTCATTCACTCCACATATGAAACATTCTGAAGAACCATGGATAAATATAGGACCAAGAATCGGATCAAAAAGATCCAACCATAAAAAAGATACAAATAGTTACAGGACGAAGGTGAACAATAAACAATCAAAATGGAATTCAACAGGACAAGCTGTGAGACATTTATGGAGAAATTCAAAGACACTTTACATTGACCTGGAGTTTATGCTGATGGTGTTGTTCAGAAGAACAATGAAAGCATCACAGCTAAACCACCCAGCTTAGAGAACTAATCTCCATCAAAAGATGGACAATGTCTGTATAGATTTTGAAGTCAATAAAACTATAGTCAACATATACGACCGTTATAACGTTGTAAATGCGGTTATGACAACCACAATACATTAGTATTAAACAGTCAGTTAACTGTAAGGTGAAGATTTGGATTATTGAATAGCTATAATAGATCGATGGCTAAAACTAGTGTTAGATGGATCGTGTTAGTCAGCACAAAACCTTGAACATATGTCTCGTGTCAGGTTGCACTACTCAGTATGGGATACATGATAAATCTCTGTAAAATATGGACTGAAGGATGCTAAATATTGGCACTAACGATTAAGCAAATCGGTCATTGGTCACCACTGAGTAATGAGCCCATTGAAATAGTTTAGGTTTACGTCACAATTAGTGAGGTTAAGTGTTATATGTTGAAATTACTAAGGAATCATCATTCTCCTTTAAGTAGCAGGCACGCATTCCTAACAATTTTCAGATGGGATCAGATATGAATTTACGATTTTCTGCCGATCAACATCAAAGTATTTGACATTCGATATTTAATCATACTGGTCAATGAAAACCTCTTTACTGTTGAACCAAATAAACATGACATTGGCCACAACTCAATAATAAAACAGTGCTAGGTATTAATTTATCAAATAACAGTAATTTCAAAATATTTATTACCTAAATTTTATTTTAAATGCCTTGGTACTGCCGAAAGTGGGAAGAATTCGCTCTCCCTCTCGAAATGCTCTCACATGACCACGCGTACATAGCCTCTGCCTAGGAAGTCCTACTCACTGTCTTCTCGCACCACGGGTGTTGTTTACGAAATTCAGAGGACGAAAAGCGAATGTCAGACACGGAAAGTCCACCTAGGGAAGTCGGAAAATCCTGGTTCCAAACCAATAGTGAACATGTGCTCCAATATCCTGAGGGAACAAATGGCGTATGAACCAATTATTAGTCACCGGCTACCATGGGACTGTATCTCCTTACGATGCTCCACTGCCTTATGGATCAGACCTTCAGGTCAAAGGCTCCGGGTATGGCCCCTAACTAAACCACCTGCTTCAGTTTGGGCACTCGGGCAGTATCACAGCCCTCACACAAATGGAATGAGATTTGTGTGGCGCATATATATCTGGTACCCCTTTGTACCAATATTTATGGGTTTAAATAATAATAAAATAAAATTGAGATCATAAATCGATCAATGTTAGAGTACCATTGAAAACGTGAAAGCCGTTTATGTCTCAATGCTGCACTCTTCAGAAGTACTCACATACGTTCCTGAACGTGAGATTTGAACTCAGGACCTTCGGTCTCGCTCACAAATGCTTAACCTCCAGACCATTGAACCGGCATCCAACAATGTTAACATCCTACTTCAAACAATCCACAATATTGCGCAATATTTGGCAAAATATTTTGTGATTATAATGTAAGATAATCACTTCTTTCTCTTTCTAAATGACTGGCAATTTTTTCATTTACCAATCAGTATCATGTTGTACATTATTAATCTAATTTAATGACAGTTTTCAATATAAAGACATACTTATCAAGATTGATTCTTTGAAAATCGGAAGTAACATACAAAAAAGAACTAAATTGTAATTGATCATGTAATTCAATTGCCATTCAAATGACCAACGGACTCTATGTCCATATTCCGAAAGGAAAAAAAGAACGATTTTTTGGATTTAACAAAAGTTTTGTGGTCCTTTATGGTGACATCCATTATATCGGACGATGATGCAATCACTTTGAGCTCACCACCTTAGTAGCCCCTATATATGACTCCAATTGGATCGTATGAATGCTATCGAAGTATACATGACGTCAGTCTTCGCTTGTATAATAATCGACTTAATCCACGTGAGTGAATTACGGGATTGAATAACTCAAACACAACAATGGATTTCGACTACGTATAGTCCATAAAATCGTTGATCTAGACGAAGAATCAAAGAAACGAAACAATCCACAGTGGAGATGGCGTGCGAGCCAACTCGATTCAATCAAGCGTTAGTCAATATTTATAGTTTACGGACATGTGATGAGTAGGATAAAAAGTGTATACATACATATACTCACATAAAAAAATGTCAGGGTTGATAAGTGAATAATAAGTAAGGTCAAAATATAAGTGGATAAATTACATCCAGCTGATGAGTCTAGAATAGGACGAAATTAGATTCCACTGCTAACCACTATCCACCTCTCCTTCTAATGTTTTTAAAATAAGGCAATTCTGCTACATCTAATTTGTCTTCAGAAAGTTTATATTTAAGCGTGATATTAAAATCTGACGCATATACTTATTCAACTTTGAGATTAGTAATATATATATTAATCCAACGTCTTCAAAGTCTTTTCCTAATTTCCTCTTCAGCTGGAAGCTGGTTTATCCTCTCTCATAAAACGCTGTTGCTGATAGTATCCGATCAGTGAATGTTGAGTATTTTGCGTAGATAACTGTTTATAAATACTTGTACATTCTTGACGATGGATGTACTAGTTCTCCATGTCTCAGCTCCGTACAGTAGAACTGTCTTGACGTTCGTATTGAAGATTCTTAATTTGAAATAAGTTGACAGTTGTTTTGAGTTCCATATATTCTTCAATTGTAGGAATTCTGTCTTTGCTTTGCCAATCCTCACCTTCACATCTGCATTAGATCCTCCTTGTTCATCAATGATGCGGCTGACCAGGTACGTAAAAGATCTCACATTTTCCAGAGTTTCGCCAAAGAGTGTGACTGGCTTGGCGTTCTCCGTGTTGTATTTGAGTATTTTGTTTTTTCATTTGTGTATTTTGAGGCCTATTGATGCAGAGGTTACTACTACATTAGTTGTCTTCGACTGTGTTTGTTCGTATGTTTAGGATAAGAGGGCGGAGTTAATGGACGATCTTTGAGTAACGTTAAAATATCCATCTATATACCACGAATAAATGAGTGTTATAAATTAGTGGGCGGAAAAAGGATTATGATTTACAGTTGAACGTTAGCGTTAGGAACTGACATCAGCTATAATGCTAAAATAGTGTTTAACCAAATGGGTGGATGAATTTCGCGCCGAAATCTTAGACGAGCTATCTTAAATTTGATTGGTTCATTCATCATAAATTCTAATCTCGCCGGTATAAAAAAAGAACAACAACAATCCAACTTGACCATCTATAATACTTAAAGTATCCTTTCTTATTCTCTTTTGTTTCTTTTTTCCCCCTAAATTGAAACCATTTTAAAGACTTTAATGTCAGACGATTTTTTTTATTCCTATGATTTAAATATTTAATGAAGCGGTAGAATTCATGCATTCACCGTCTAATTACAATTGGATACTCAATTGTTACTAGGTATGTAGTAACTAAGGGCTAATAATACGTTTCCATGAGATAAGTTTTGACACTTTTTTTAATGTAAATAACAAAATTAACGGAAGTTGGTGATAAAGAAAGACTATGATTATGAATAATGTGTGTTGTATGCTAATAATGTCGACTGATATAAGTAGTATATATTATCAATAGAAAGTGAAATGTCTGGTAGCAGAAGATTGAGAAGATCGAAGAAAACAGAATGAGAACAGTGAATGATTGATGCGGAAACGAACGAACAATCAATTTGGAGACGATTGATTGGCATTTTGCGAATGCAGTATGTATGTTATGGTTCTCCGATTTTACTATTATGTTTTGTAATTTTGTGTTGAAATATATTTGACTGTCACCACTTCTGTTCTCGTTCACCAAAGTAACACTGGACAGTTGATAAGCCCATAGAATAAAAATAGTCTAATTGTTATCACAATTGATTGATCACTGGTTGGTGATCAATGTCATGCGTGTCAAGTCCTTCTTAGTGCTGATCGAATGCCATCGATCAAGTTGCAATGTGGCCACTAGTCTAGGTGACTCGACTCTGCGTGCACTATATTGAGATAAGATGGTGGTTGGAGGTGGTCAACAGGAAACCCTGGATCCGGGTTTAGTACCACTTGGCACTTGTCAGCAAAGTGTACCTGTAATCTTGAGGGAACTGGTGTTCCCTGACGGATTCGATCCCGTGTCACTCAGCTTCACAGTCGGAGACGTTACCACCGAGCTATTCGGGCCGCGATCGACCTCCTGTAGGAGTGAGATGTAATCACGATTGATTGATCACTGGGTGGTGATCAATGTCATGCGTGTCAACTCCTTCTTAGTCTTATTGTTATAAATAATTATAATGTTGGAATTTACTCTTGAAGTCCATGTAATAATTTTATACAAATAGAAAGATAAGGAAGTCAAGATATCTTCGTTAGCCATTATGTTAATTGTGAAATCCAAGATGAGCACATCATCTGAGGGTACATTAATCTTTATGTTGATATCAATATGATCAGTTTCGAAATTTCCGCTCTCAATAAATATATTCCAACAGAAAGTGATCGAAAGTGTTAAAACTTGTGGCATTGTACCCTATTAATATATAACGTAATGATTCCGCCAAATAGAGAACAGTGATTTATCGACCAAACCAATGACGCATAAAACCCGCACAAGCAGTCTAGAGTCCTTATCGGTCCACTTATCTGCCTAGCCCTGTCTGCCTATTCAGTTCAGAACACTAATCTCAGACTCCATGGTATGAATCATGTATTTCAAACATACTGGATTTACATACAAACCAAACACACCACATCACACCATAAAATGGAAAACAAGATTGACACAAGATCAAGCCAAAAGTGGCTGTAAATGTGAGAGACTGTAATTAATAGGCTGGATTCAAGAATGGTCAATTGTATAGTAATAGTCTATGAATCAAAATAAAGCTTATAATAAGAAGAACATGAATATGCATTAAATTCACTTGATATTGTTTAGTTGATGTTTAGGAATGCAATTGATCAGTCTCTTATTGGTCATATACTGTGCGTATTGCCTCGATATAACCTTAATTCACAATCATTATAAACAAACATGAATAGTGGCTAGCAGTGGAATCCAGTTTGATGCGCGTTTCGACCTATTTAGGACTCGTCAGCTGGATGAACCTTTATTACAGAGTTGTTTACTTAAATGAGTATTTAGGACGTATATAATAACAACACATATTCTATCACATCAAATAAGTCAATGTTATATTTTGTTTATAGCATAGTACTAAAAATCTCCTATAAACATAGATAACCTTTCTCATTAAAAAGCGACATTGAATATTGGTAATCTACTAAAGAATACAACAGAAGATTTAGTTGATGCACATATGCCGATGAGAGACTGATTAATTGCAGTCTCCAACATTAATGAGTAGCTAGTGGTTATCAGAACTCAGTAGCTTAGTGGATAACTCGATGGCATTTGAAGCGAACGGCACTGTTTAAATGTCTTGGAGTGAACATCAACTCTGGGATGCACGCACATCAAGCTGATGAGTCCCAAATAGAACGAAGTACTGCTGGCCACCACGATATCAGATTATAAATTGAGTCTTATTTCATAGTTTATGTAATGATATTATCTAATTTTTAAAAAAAAACATTTTTGTCTAGGAATCATTACAAGACTGTTCTGTTTCATAATGGAACTCTAGGACATAGACATTTCCTACCCCACCTAGAATCGAACCCAAAACCACTAATATATCGAAACGTGATCCAATTAATTAGATCTCAGCTCTGTAATCTAAACATTAGGTGCTCATCATGAGACCTGAGAAATCAAGGTTCGATCTCTGATCGAATACTGCTTTAACAGTACTGATCGATTACATACTACAATGAAACAGCTGTTCATTTGTATATATAGGCATTTTATATTGTTTTCTCAAAGCTTAGTATAAATTATGTTTAAATTTTGAACTTTAATAGTGATTATATTTACAAGCACAGATGGATAGTGGCTGGTAATAAAATCCAGGATGCGCGTTCCTTTTTATTTGGTACTCTTCAGCTGAATATCCCTGCATTTTCACTCCTAGACACCATCCATCTCTGCTTATAATTCTTGTGACTTAAAGCAATATTAAAGCAGTCCTCATAGGATGCATATATGCTGAAAATAGACTGAATAATGAGTTATGAATTCGCATTACTCAACATGATATTGAATCCAGAATTTTCGACGTATCACTGTGATTAAGACATAAATAGGCTATTGAGCAGACTTTCAGTGTTACTCCTTTCTATTCCCAACAGAAGTTTCTTTTCAGCTTAACTGTCATCTGTTACTGACAACAATCTTCATCTAGTTTCTCACACCGTTGAACTGATAGATAAAAACACTGTTCAAAAAGGAACTCAATAATCTACATCAAAGCTTATCAATATAAATCAAATGACTGTAGTCTTATTTCAGTGAATGCTTCAAAAAAGATTTTAAAAAATTCCAATGTTTATTACCAAGTACTAAATTTAAATCCTTACCGTTACTTTATTATGTTTATTATACTTAATGTAGGTGATTTTTGGACGACTGGGAAATTTCATGATTTAAACCATGAGTTCATCATAGTTATAACATCACTAGAATCCGGTAAACATTAGACATTTGATTCGTCCAAGTATTAATCGCCTCAGCAGTACTCATTCATAAAATCTGCATTGGAGATAGAACCCCTAACCTTCCGTGTCTTCTCAAGACAATTAAACTGTTGACCACACACAACGCTATATTAGTATTGATCCTGTGTTCATTAGTGATTCTTATCAAGATGTGATTCCTGAAGTTTGGAAAGATGTCTTAACGAGCGGAATTAAAAGATGTGAGATATGATGTAGTTATCCGCTGATAATAATGAAAGATAACCGTGTCACATCGCAAACGAATTGAAATTCAACACATATGCCACTATATTTTCTTTCAAAGGCCTAGAGGTAAAGATTTCGCACTCTAAATGAAACTTCTGCCGCTCGATATTGGTGACTTTGTATCACCTCACTACTTAGGATTCCTGCATTAAGAGTTAACAAATGCCCAGTGCTTCCTCATTGTCAATGCTGATTTAATTATTTTTGGAATCAATGTTTCTTCACCCAAAAATGTAAAATAAAGCAGCTGTCGGTGTAAACGTAAGCAAATCAGATATGTACCCTTCAGAACATTGTTCATTTTGATAAATATTACTTAACATAATACAAATCAATTTCTAGGCAATCATAAATATAAAAATGGCTTGTAATAACTTTATTCGTTTCCATGGTAATTTGAACAATATGTTGACATTTCAAAAGGTCTTTTTTTAACAACTATTCATCACATCGTGTTACTTATTTGAATCTTCCCATTGATGTTTAGGACTGCAACTGGTCAGTCTTATATTAGCATATGTGCATACTGTGCGGATTGCCTGGATATAGTCTTATTTCACAAGCATTGTAAGCAAAAATGGATAGTTACTAGCTTACAATGCTTGCAAATTAAGACTATATCGAGGCAATATGCACAGTATGCACATATGCCAATAAGAGACTGACCAGTTGCAGTCCTAAACATCAATGAGAAGATTCAAACAAACAATATCAAGTGAATTTAAACTTCATTTCATTGCACAAGCAGGTGGATAACAGGACTCAGTAGCTAAGTAGATAATGCCGATGGCGTTTGAAGCGAACGCTACTCGGTTCGAGTCCCGGAGTGAACATCAACTGTGAGAAGGAGGTACATCCAGCTGACGAGTCCTCGATATGACGAAATGTTCGTCAGACTGGATTCCACTGTTAGCCACTATCCATCTTTCCTTACTATTCATCACATTGTTAATCTTCTAGCACTGAACTAATCTGATATATTTTACGGAATGTCACAATTCCATATATATCTGTATATCATAACCGAACACGGTGAATCTGATGCAGATGTGAAGGTGTTGATCGGAAAAGCAAGAGCAGCATATTTATAACTGAAGAACATTTGGAACTCAAAACAATGGTCAACCAACACCATGATCAGAATTTTCAATACAAATGTCAAGACAGTTCTACTGTATGGGGTGGAAACCTGGAGAAGTATGAAAGTTATCATACAGAAGATACAAGTATTTATTAACAGTTGTCTACACAAAATATTTCGGATCCGTTGGCCAGACACTATCAGCAGAATGTTACTGTGGGAGAGAACAAACCAGATTCCAGTGGAGGAAGAAATCAGGAGGAAGTTCTGGAAGTGGATAGGACAGACATTGAGGAGAACACCCAACTGTGTCACAAGGCAAACCCTCATCACTTGGAATCCTGAAGGTCAAAGGAGAAGAGGATGACCAAAGAACACATTACGCCGAGAAATGGAGACAGACATGAGAAGAATGAACAAAAGTTGGATAGAATTTGAAAGGAAGGCCCATGACAGAGTGGGTCGGTCGGCGGCCTATGCTCCATTGGGAGTAACAGACTCAAGTGAGTAAGTAAGTATATGTTAACTGAACAACTAATTCTTTTCACCTACCGTCATCATCATAATTATAGCAGCAAGAACTATTGGAATGCCAAAGTAGACATTAATAATTTTGTTTTAGACCAACAGTCAAACATTTGGTCATAAATCATCCATTTCACAAAATCTAACATCATTTCTACATAGCGATGGATACGTATGCTATATCTGTGTGGATAATTAAGATTTTTTTTCCTCGTTAGCCTTTTTAAGCGAGTTAGTGCTTTACGAGATGAGGTCGTTAACCCCATGCCCAACCCTTCTCCTTTATCTGGGCTTGGGACCGTCAATAGCCCCCGGAGGGGCTACAGGTTGAGTTTATGAAAATTAAGATACATGCTACACATAACATTTCTTAAATAATCTTAAAGTATTTTGTGTATTGTGATAACATTTGAGCTTGGATCCATAGTATGAAGTTCTTGTAAAATGTTTTTAGAACTATAGACTTCCAAAATATTGTATACATAATGAGAAGGAGTTTTGTGGAGATTTCAGTATTTTCATAGTTGAGATCATGATTCAATTGAAGCTAGACCACAATGAAAAACCTGGAAGCACTGGACGGCCGTTTCGCCCTAGTGTGAGACGCCTCAGTGGTGTGCATCCACGATCCCGTCCCGCAAGATTCGAACCCAGGACCTATCAGTCTCGCGCCAAAACACTTAACCGATAAACCACTGAGCCGGCCGGCATTCAACGGTGTTAATATCTAACTTCAACCAATCCACGAAGTTTGAGCAACCGTCCACCAATTTTCTTCAGTGAGGTTCATGTTTCTTCTAACTCAGTTAGTTCCTTATTATGTATCCTGTTGTACAACAGCCTGGAAGTATCCTGCTGTCAAGAACCATAAACTATATTTTATCCGTAATGGATGACAGTATTTGTAATTAAGTTCCTTGACGTATTGATACTAATAGATCTCATCCTGCTTAACTTCACAATAAAAAAAATAAAATTAGGAGACTTGGTTAAAGGTCATGTTCATATTATCTTCTTCAGGACACATAATAGTAACAAGCTTGCCTATTCACAGATGGATTAGTTTTAGGCAATTGAAAAGCCTTAGGCTCTAATCAAGCATTAATAAATGAAAACATACTCAACATACTAAACAAATCTTTCAGTCAATAATGAAAAAAAGTTTAATGATTGCAAGGTCACGATTTAGGTCAGGAAAGAAAACAACTAGAACAAATAAACAAATAATCACTACAACTTACTTACTTACTTACGCCTGTTACCCCTCGTAGAGGAGCATAAGCCGCCCACCAGCATTCTCCATCCAACTCTGTCCTGAGACTTCTTTTCCAGCTCTTTCCAGTTGTTATTCATCCCTTTCATATCTGCTTCTATTTCCCGGCGTAATGTGTTCTTTGGCCTTCTTCTTTTCCACTTCCCTTCACCATTCCAAGTTAGGAATTGAGTCGTGATGCAGTTTGATAATTTCCTTAATGTATGTCCTATCCACTTCCAACGTCTCTTCCTAATTTCCTCTTCAGCTGGAAGCTGGTTTGTCCTCTCCCATAAAACGCTGTTGCTGATAGTATCCGGCCAATGGATGTTGAGTCTTTTGCGTAGACAAATGTTTATAAATACTTGTACCTACTTGATGATGGTTGTAGTAGTTCTCCACGTTTCAGATCCATCCAGTTGGACTGTGTTTACGTTCGTATTGAAGATTCTCACTTTGAAGTTAGTTGAGAGTTGTTTTGAGTTCCATGTGTTCTTCAATTGTAGAAATGCTGCTCTTGCTTTGCCAATCCTCGCCTTTACATCTGCATTCGATCCTCCTTGTTTATCAATGATGCTTCTCACCACAAAGTTATGAATAATGATAAATCATTAACTCAGTGTTGTTTGCTGACGAGTCCCAAGTAGGACGAAACGCGCCGCTATCCATTTCTGTTTAAAAGGCTTGCAACTTAAGGCAATATCGAGGCTATTCGCACACGATGCACATATGTCAATATGAGACTGATCCAGTACAGTCCTAAACAACAATGGAAAGATTCAACCAAACAATAGCAAGTGAATTTAAACTTCAACACATTACACAAGCAATTGGCTATCAAGACTCAGTTGCTAAGTGAATAACGCGATGGCATTTGAAGTGAACAATATTGGGTTCGAGTCTCGGAGTGAACATCAATTGTGAGATGCAGGTACATCCAGCTGACTAGTTCCAAGTAGGACGAAACGCACATCCTGGATTCCAATTACATACCAGACTAAGAGTCGACACAATAAGCTGATATTCGATTGTTTAAAAATTAAGGTAGCTCACTTCGCTTTAAAAAATATGCTTATAATGTTGTTCAGGAAAACAATCAAAGCTTCACAACTAATCTATCTATCTCAAAAATTGTACGTTTAGTCTTACTCCGTACATACAACGAGTTTATGAAGTCTGAATTAGATGTTTGCCTCAGAACAATAAACATCCTTCTAATTTAATAGACAAATGAATATTCAATATCAATCGGTTTCTTTTTTTCAAACGGTCTGTTCTACTCAATCTTTCATATGACTAGAATGTCCTGAATTGATGTTAATGTACAATATGGATATGTAGAAGTTTTTTTTGGGGGGGGGGTGAGACTATAATTTAATGGACGATCTTTGAATGACGCCAAAGTGAGCTGGTCAATGTCTACCTACTTGCTTGGGCTAAATGAGAGTGATAAACCTGTTTGAAGAATAAGGATTATGATTTATAGTTGATAGTTAGGGTTAGGAATAAGATTTAGAGTTTTCATGAGTAACTGACATCAGCTGTAATGTCAAAACTCTATTTGGCCAAATGAGTGAATGAATTTCGCGCCCAAGATCCAAGATCTGTTATCCTAAATCTGATTGGTTCGTCTATATATTATAGTCTCTCTGGGTTTTTTTTGTATTTTACTGTTCATTGACTTTAGTTATGACATCTGTAGGCGAAAGAAAATAAGTTGCCTACACAGACGTAAAGGCGAGGATTAGCAAAGCAAGGACAGGATTCCTACAATTGAAGAACATATGGAACTCAAAACAACTTTCAACTAAGTTCAAAGTCAGATTCTTCAATATGAACGTTAACGCAGTCCTATGGGATGGAGCTACACACGTGGAGAACTACTACATCCATCGTCAAGATGGTACAAGTATTTATAAACAGTTGTGTAGGCAAAATACTCAACATTCACTGTCCAGATACCATCAGCAAAAGTCTAGTATAGAAGAGAACAAACCAACTTCTAGTAAATGAAGAAATTAGAAAAAGACATTGTAAGTGGATCGGATGTACATTAAGAAAATCACCAAACTGCATCACGAAGCAAGCCCTAACTTGGAATTCGGAAGGGAAGCGGAAAAGTGGAAGGCCAAAGAACGTTTTACGCCGGGAAATAGAAGCACATATGAAAAGGATGGGTAGCAACTGGAAAGAACTGGAAAGCATTGCCTAGGACAGGGTTGGATGGAGAAGTCTGGTGTGCAGCCTATGCTCCTCCACGAGAGATAACAGGCGTAAGTAAGTAAGTGTATATAATGAAATTAGGATAAAGTGAAATAACTGAAAAGCGTACATCATTTAGAAATCATTAATGATTGAATAAAATAAAGTGAACGGTATCATAACCAAAAAAAGCAAATCATTACCATTCTGATATGTGGAAAGAACTTGAATGTATTGCCCAGGACAGGGTTGTATGGAGAATACTGGTGTGTGGCCTATGCTCCTACACGACTGGTGACAGGCGTAATTAGGTAAGTAAGTTACCATTGAAATAGTATGCTTATCAGTATGTGATTAAGTTGGTATCCATTTATGAAGTTATAAACTATTAATTTAATTCATATTCATAATGATAAACTTTCCAGTTTACATTTGATGTAATAATAATCTAAATCAAGGGTTGAATACTTTGATTAAGGTTAGATTAAACAAGACAATAGTAAGTTATATGAATTAGGAAATTATATTCCGCATATTTGATTGTATCCTACTTTCTTCATTTGAGTTGACTACTGTTTTGAGTAGTATTTCCTGTTACACAATTATTTCTTTTTTTTTAATTTTTAATTTCTTTGATTTTACCGACGCAAAGTTATTCCATCATTAATTATGTTAATTTTAAAGTAGTATAGAGTAGTTCAGTCGAATAGGAACACTTTTAAGGTTTTATATGATTTACGTTTGTCTTCTGACTATTCATTAGAGAAAATTTATAAAGAATACAACGCGACGACATTAGTGTCTGCCCAACAGCTGCACGTCCAACCGCTCCGTCGACAGCATCCGCTATAAACAACGACGCCCTGACAAAACACTTCACTCAACGTCACCTTCTTTCACTAGACCACCACAACTAGCATCTCATCTCCAGGTCCCACGACGGCACCCTCAGAACAACACTCTCTACGCCTCCTGGTTGGCAGCGACACCAAATGTAGTGAACGAGAACACAAGTGAGGACAATCAAATGTATTTCAACATAACATTACATAACATAGTAATAAAATCTGAGAACCGTACAATAAATACTTCATATGCAAAATACCAATCAATCGTCTCACACTTCATTGTTCTTTCGTTTCCACACCAATCATTCACTGTTCTCATTCCCTGTTCTCTTTCTCTTTTCTTCGACCTTCTCAACCTTCTGCCTCCAGACATTTTACTTTCGATTGATGATATATACTACTTATATTTGTGGACATCAATAGCACAGCACATATAGTATACTTAAATACTTCTTATTTACAAATATAAATGTAAATTAAAATGATTTTGGCTAATGAATAGGTTACATTCCGACGAGAATTATGAGTGGTTACTGTTTAGATCTATTTATGGACCAATACGATACATACACTAGTGACTGACTTCAAGATACATGTCCTGGAGTTCTAGTGGGAAGCAGTGACCAGTGGAGTTCAACCACGTCCGTTGTGAGATAACAACTCACTGAAGACAATTGGTGAATGGTCGCTCATAATTCGTGGATCGGTTGAAGTTAGACATTAACACCGTTGGATGCCGGCTCAGTGGTGTACTGGTTAAGAGCTGTGGCTTGAGACTGGTAGGTCCTGGGTTCGAGTCTCGCGAGTGCGGGTTCGTGGATGCGCACTGCTGAGGAGTCCCATAATAGGACGAAACGGCCGTGATCTAGCTTCAATTGACTCATGATTTCAACTTTGAAAAACATACATTGTTATTGTATAATGGTTAAATAAGTGAACTATGTATGTTCATATTCCTCTTAATGTAAGCCTTATTTTAACCCACAGACTAATATTCTACTATTTACCATTCTTGAAATATCCACAGTCTATTACTTACATTCTCCTACATTCAACGCCACATTTGGCTAGACCTTGTACAAATGTTATTTCCTATTTTATGGTGTGATATGGTCTGGTTTGGTTTGTATATAAACACAGTACGTTTGAAGTACATGGTTCATCTCATGGAGGCTGAGATTGGTGTTCTAGACTCAACTGAAAGACAGGGCTAGGCAGCAAGATGGACGGATAAGGACTCTAGACTGCTTGTGCGGGTTTTATGCGTCATTGGTTTGGTCGATAAATCACTGTTCTCTATTTGGCGGTATCATTCAATATATATTGATAGGGCACAACGCTACAAGTTATAACAGACTAATTTGGTTCTGGTTAGAGCTTGTGAGCTTGATTAAGTGTCTCTTTCATAGCATTCAAAGAATTCGAACTACTTATACGGTTGAAGAAAATGAAAATTTACTGACTGACACATCAATATCAAATGGCTATACACTAAAGTTTATAAATAGGTGCAAAACCCAGTCAACTCCAAGTTATCTTCTTTATTCAGTGAATCCAGTAGTATAGTTTTCAGAAAGAGATTGAAAGCAGCCATCGAAAAAACCTATTATACTGCTCAATTGGTTGTGATTGAATAGTCTAAGCTCATGATTTCAAATACACCTAGACAATGCACAAATGATTACGTCACATCACATTGTATTTACTAATTCACATGTTTGTGTGGATACACATACATAGGGAAGAGTAATCGAACAATCCAATCAAGGGTTATGGAACATGTATCTAGATAGCTTCAAAACCAATCAGTGTCAAATAATCCGATCAACGTGAGAAGCAGGAAATCATGTTCAACGATAGCAAAACATATAGCCGAAACGGGGTACAGAATTGACATATTTACAGCTTTTAAAATGTTGTATCGAAACTGTCAAGGACGAATTCTCAGGTTTATTGAAGCCTCGGCTATTCGTAAATTTAAACCAACTTTATGTGCAAAAAAACAATTTGTCGTAACCTTAAATTTACCCTGGTAATCCATAAGTCCTTCTACGGCCTAGTATTACACGACAATCTTTTATTCTTTCTATATAATGTAAAAAAATCTTTCTCTCCCTTTTATTACCTTGTTTACTTGAACTTTCATTTTATTGACCTTTATTGGTCAGGACTCAGTAGCTAAGTGGATAACACGATGGTGTTTGAAGTGAACGGCACTGAGTTCAAGTCCCAGAGTGAACATCAACTTTGAGATTCAGGTACATGCAGCTGTCGAGTCCCAAATAAGACGAAACGCGCGTCCTGGTTTCACACTGCTAGTCACTATCCATCTTCATATAAAATGTCCTGACAAGTATATGTGTGATATTCAGACCTCTCTAGTAGTTAAATATTTATAATTAATATCCTATAGATTCATTAGTTCGTTATGCAGTTCTAGTTTCATCCTAAGCTGTTATTTTTTTCATTGTTGTCAATGACTTTAAATTCCACATGAAATATTCGTATTCTGTCAGAAATCTAATCTACACTTAGTTATCACACCTTGATCAAACTTACTTACTTACGCCTGTTACCGCTCGTCAAGGAGCATAGACCGCTCATCAGCATTCTCCATCCAACTCTGTCCTGAGCAATCTTTTCCAGCTATTTTTAGTTAACATTCATCCTTTTCATATCTGCTTCTATTTTACGACTTAATGTGTTATTTGGCCTTCCTCTTTTCCTCTCCCCTTCCGGATTTCAAGTTAGGGCTTCCTCGTGTTTCAGTTTGGTGATCTCCTTAATGTATGTCTTATCCAATTCCAACGTCTTTTCCTAATTTCCTCTTCGGCTGGAAGCTGGTTCATCCTCTCTCACAGGAGGCTGCTGCTGATAGTTTCCGGCCAGACCTTAATACAAACAAAATATGAATTCAGCACATTTCAAGAATTGTAACTTAACTATTCAACTACCTAAAAGTTGTCACTTAAAGTTGATTTGGTAGTCATGGCAACTATTTTCTATTCAGTTGATAAACATAATTTTTTGTAAAGTTATTTATGATATTGTTAGATGAAAAGATTTCATCCCGACATTCGTTTATTTGGGAAACAGTTATGTAGACCACATATATGGGTAAATGATCATGGGGGGGGTATAGGTCGTGATATTCTACTCTTCATTAAATCTTTGAACTATTAAATAACTATGCTAGATAAATGAAAGCATTAATCCCATTAATAAATCATAATCGGTATAAAACCTTTCTAACTGATATCCTTTGTTATAAGAAAGGGGATTTTGTGAAGATTTTTGAATAAGTTAATGGTTGAATTCATGAGTCAATAAAAGCTAGACCACCATGGAAAACCCGGAAGCAATGATTGACCGTTTCGTCTTAGTATAGGACTCCTCAATGGCAGTGCGCATCCACAATACCGCCAGCGAGATTCGAACCCGAGATCTATCGATCTCGTGTGTGAACGCTTAACCTCTAGACCACTGAGTCGATATCCAACGGTGTTTATATCCAACTTGGAATTTTTTTTCTTCCATGAATTAGTAACACATCAAATACACTAGTTTTTTTCCTACATATAGTTCTCTTTAATAGAGCAAGAATGGAGATTAGTCCAGAATAACATAAATTCATCGTATTTCGTTAGGTTCTCTTCAAGTGCTTTCAAACCGATAATATTTTCAAAATTGACGTTATTATAGATATTGACATACTTATAATAAGTGAGATGAGGATTAGAGATGAATATGTGTATCATGATGTAGTGAAGCTTCCGATATATTTATTTATGTACCCAACTGGATAACGTGATGGCGTCTAAAGCGAACGATACTGGGTTCGAGTCCTGGAGTAAAAATCAGCTCAGAATCAGGTACGTCCAACTGATGAGTCCTAAATAGGATGAAACACATGTTCACGATTTTCCCATTAGCCATTATTTATCCGTGTATTTAAAATTTTGTTTTAGATAGATATATAAAGTTTGAGAGGGAAAGTAAAGATGGATAGTGGCTAGCAGTGGAATAGAGTTTGATGAGGGTTTCGTCCTATTTGAGACTCATCAGTTGGATGGACCTGTATCGCAGAGTTTATGCTCACTCTCAGACTCGAACTCAGTACCTTTCGCTTCAAACGCCATCGAGTTGTCCACTCAGCTATTGAGTCCTAATAGTCAGTTGCTTGTGCAATGGGGTAAAGTTTAAAGCGATGGCGTTAGAGGCGAAAGGTACTGGGTTCGAGTAACATAGTGAACATCAATTTAATTAGTATTGTTTGTTTGAATCTTCTCATTGATGTTTTGGACTGCAACTGGTCAGTCTCTTGAAATGTTTGTGAATTAAGGCTATATCGAAGTAATACACTTAGTATGCACATATACTAATAAGAGACTGACCAGTCGCAGTACTAAACATCAATAGGAAGATTCAAACAAATAATACCAACTGAATTTGAGAGGGAAAGTTTCAGAACATTGAAATAGGGATTGAAACTTATATGCTGCGGCGTAAATCTGATTCCTTTTTGATCGTATGAATGATTGTTTGTTGCTAAAATATACGTATTGTCTATCCTCGTATGTAATAAATGACTTGATTTCGCGTTGGTGAACAACGGAGTTAAATACGTCAAATACGAGAATGGATTTAGAATACATATAATTTCTACACTCATTGGTCTGGCCAGGGAATCAGAGTGATGAAGTAAATAGATGAGAGCGGAACGAAAATAGCGCGTATCGGAGATGGCTGGGAAGCCAACTCGAGAGCGAGGCGAAAGATAATGCGTATTGGAGATGGCGGGGAAGCCAACTCGAGAGCGAAGCGAAAATAATGAGTATTGGAGATGGCTGGGAAGCCAACTCAATTTAAGCAAGCGTTAATCAACATTTATAGTCGGACAAAAATGAGTGACAGACATATGATGAATAAGATACGAAGTGTGCACACATGTACGCTCATATAAAAAAGTAGTCAAGGTCAATAAGCGACTAATGAACAAGATCAAAATATGACTCATGACAGGTGAATTGGCTTGGCCAGTAGCTAGGATAAAGTATATGGGCCTAACAAATAAACTGATACTACACTTGTGAAGTTAACAAACATTCGATGATTATGTAATGAAGAGACTGAAAATAAAGAAAGTTATAAATTGAAATCACTCAGCCATGAATTGAGGAAAAAAATAACAATGATGTAATGAAAACTTGGAAAAAGAGTTGAAGTGATGAATGACGTAATGAATGATAAGGGGGGTAATGTCATCAGGATAAGGAAAGATTTATTACTGTCTCTTTTTGGATAGATAGATCGATCGATCTAGTTTTAGACATTTGATCGCTAACGCTTCGGAATATTTCAAAAGATTAAAGTTTGATTGTTTATTAATCATCTTGAAAGACTTCTGTGTATTGACTTGATGTCCTGTATGAAGGAGATGTTTTGAGATGGCACTGCTGAATGCTCCTAATCTATTTGACCTTACACTTTTCGGAATATGTTCTTTGAATCGAACGTAGGCTCTCTTTTTTGTACTACCAATGTAACTGCTTTGGCAGATACATGTAAATTTCTAAATATAGTTGTTGGTAATATGAATGAGATACCTTTCGACCTTTAATTGTGTTAAAGTAAGCGGTTAGCTACGTATAAATCAGAAGACATATTTGAATTTGCTGACAGTATGAATCACATAAATATTGATGTTAAGTTTATGGTTTCCTATGATGTGACAAACACTTAACCTCCATACTACTCGTGGTGTTAGTGTCTAACTTCAATCAATCCATGATATCATGTGCTTACTAGTGACTAGCTTCAAGAGATATTTTCTGGAGTTCTAGTGAGAAGCGTCGGACAGTGGTGTACAACCGTGTCAGTTGAAGAGGCAGTAATTCACTGAAGATAATGGTGGATGGTCGCGCATTATCGTAGATTGGCTGAAGCTAGACATTAAAACCGTCGGATGCCGACTCAGTGGTCTAAAAGTTAAGTGTTTGCGCGCTAGACCGAAGGTCCTGGGTTCGAGTGTGGTGTGCGGGATCGTGGATGTGCACTACCGAGGAGTCCCACACAAGGGCGAAACAGTCGTCCAGTGACGTCAGGTTTTCCATGGTGGTCTAGCTTTAATTGACTCATGAATTTAACTACTAAAAATAACTACGATATTCACAAACCCCCATTCTGATAATAAACGGTTCATCAGTAGTTGCACAAATTTCTCACTGACATTAAAAAGGTAAGTTTTTGCAAATATCTGTTATGTGTTATTTATGGTCTCTGAAAATGTCATAAATCATAAGGTAAGTACTGTGAAATATAAGTTAACCACACAATTCTGGCTTCAGATTTCGATCACCTACCCTTCAAAACTCAAAATAACCAAATATTTCCTCATAGGCAATAAATAGTTTCATACGCCATTTGTTTCCTTAGGATCATAGAGCCCATGTGCATGATTGGTTTAGAATCAAGGTTTTCCAACTTCTCTAAGTGGAGCCTCCATATCCAATAACCCGGTTAAAGTGTCGGACATTGACTTTTCTTCCTCTAAATTTCGTAAACAACACCCATGGTGCAAGATGGCAGTGAGTAGGAGTTTCATCTCAGTAGCTGTATACGTGTGGCTATCTGAGAGCATTTGGGGAGAGAGAGCAGACTAAACCCAATTTCAGCTGTACCAGGGCATTTGTAGGGGTAGAACAAATCATATCTGAAATATATCATCTCGCTAACATTTTGTTACCTCATACACTATATCAAGCGATCAATCAACTAGGAATGAAAGAATAGGACCGTAAATATGAAATCGAGTGCTTTTTCAACTGTAAGACATTTTGACAAAGGATAGATAGTTTTCATTCATACAAGATACAACCCTAATGGTCAGTTCTTAATATCATTGATGGATGGCTAACTTACAAAAACTGGATCTCATGACCGTCTGTGTTGTGATTTTTACTGTCGTATCTAATATTTCGACTTAACATTATCTACTTTCACTTGAAGAAGACATCTTTTTCACTGACTGTTAGGTATAACTCATAAATGATATCGGTCTAGACACCATTAGTCACAGGTTCTCACAAAAATCCCGAAAATAATCTATCCAAGCTAGTCACCAATGAGCGCGTGATAATTTTTGTGGGATACTGTAAGTACTGGATTTGAGTTCTGCATGCAGGATCGTAGATGTATACTGTTAAGAAGTCCCATATCAAAATGAAACAGCAGTATAGTACCTCTAGGTTTCCAGTGATAATCTAACATTGTTCGGGATCCTCTACTTTATGTTTAATGAAAGGAACTGTTATTATCAAAGGTAAAAATTAAAGATGTATAGAAAAGAAAAACTATTATATGCAAAGATGGATAATGGCTAACAGTGGAATCCAGTTTGACGAGCGTTTCGTCCTGTTTGGGACTCGTCAGCTGGATGTACCCGCATCTCAGAGTTGATGTTCACTCTAAGACTCGAACCCACTACCGTTTGCTTTAAACGCCATCGCGTTATTCACTTCGCTATTGAGTCCTGATAACCACTTGCTTGTGCAATGTGGTGAAGTTTAAATTCACTTGATATTGTTTTGTTTGAATCTTCCTATTGATGTTTTAGGACTGCAACTGGTCAGTCTCTTATTGATCATATGTGCGTATCGCCTCGATATAGCCTTCAAAGGTGGATAGTGGCTAGCAGTGGAATCCAGGACACGCGTTTTGTCCTAATTGGACTGACCACTTGCAGTCCTAAACATCAATTGGAAGTTACAAACAAAGAATACTAAGTGAATTTAAAAAACTATTATAGTTGACAAATGGGAATTACAAAAAGAAACAAAAACCATGGTATCATACACACACACATACCGAATATACAACATAAGTCATTCATCTCTTTATTGAAAATAGACAATTATGATTATCCAAGTTACCTTACAGTTAACTAGATAATAGACAAACAATTACGTGATGTAATATTATTCTATTGACATTTCGTGCAGTGTCTCAATGAAAAAGGTTCTATACAATTAAAACATAGTAACAATGATGATAAAAAAAACTTTGATGATTGAATTCATGAATCGATTCGTCAAGTTAGATCACCCTAGAAAACTTGGAAATAGATGAGACAATGGCTGAATCAAACGAAAACCAACATGGACAGGACAATACTATAGTTATTATAACGCGATGGCGTTTGAAGCGAACTGTACTGGGTTCGATTCCCAGAGTGAACATCAACTCTAAGATGCAGGTACATCCAAGGTTCATGCTTCATTTAAAACCTAAAAGACATGAAAACGATTGTGTCACATCCTACTATGTTTACCAATTTAAATGTGTGTGTGGTCACACATACTTAGGGAGGAGCAATCATGATCTGAAAATTAAGATGTGTGTGTGGACATGTACCAAAATTATTGCAGAAACAAATAGAATCAAATGACCTAATAAGAATAGAGGATAAACATCCATCATCCTCTATTGCCCAACATATAGTCGGCCATAAGATTGATCTAAACTCAACTTTTGTAGTGTTGTATAAAAGTGTAAAAGGGTATATATCCATCTCTGCTTACCATGCTTGTGAATTAAGGCTATATCGAGGCAATACGCACAGTATGCACATATGCCAATTAGAGACTGACCAGTTGCAGTCCTAACACATCGATGGGAAGATTCAAACAAACAATACTAAGGTATATACTTAAGTTTATTGAAGCCTTAGCCATAAGAAAAATCCAACCCACCCCCCTTTGTGTATTCAAAAATAGTTTGTTCTCACCTTAAACCTACCCTGGTAATATTAGCTTGGGTGTGTGTGATCGGGTTTCAAATTGTTTTCACATTATTTAATTATTATTATTATTATCCTTGTCTCCTATTCCCCCTTCCCGTTTCCAGTCTAGTTGACCTTTTATTTCTATATCTAAATGTTCTTAACAGGTATATTATGTGTGATCAAATTGTTCTAAATGTATTGCACTTATCCTATCATCACATAGTACTGATAATCTTTGTCTTCCTATTGCACTATCGAAATTTATCAAAGGGACTAATTAAATTCACTTGCTATTGTTTGGTTGAATCTTTCCATTGATGTTTAGCACTGCAATAGATCAGTCTCTTATTGGCCATATGTGCATACTGTGCGTATTGCCTCGATATAGCCATAATTCACAAGCATTATAAGAGACTGATCAACAGCAGTCCTAAAACATCAATGGGAAGATTCAAACAAAACAATAGTAAGTGAATTTAAACTTCACCCCATTGCACAAGCAAGTGGCTATAAGGACTCATTAGCGAAGTGGATAACGCGGTGGCGTTTGAAGCGAACGGTACTGGGTTCGACTCCCAGAGTGGACATCAACTATGAGATTGAGGTACATCCGGCTGATGAGTCCCAAATAGGACGAAACGTACGTCAAACTGGATTCCATTATCCATCTTCTCTTTAAAGGGACTAATTGCTTTAAACTTGATAGCATTCGATGATTGTTTCATCCTATGGTGGGATAAAATCTGACAATAAAAGAAGAATAAAACAAACTTCCTAATTTATATCTATTATACATTTTCATAATTAACTTGACAATAATGTAAATAAATTGATGTTATTATGTTTAGTAGGTAGATATTGTAATTTATGTATTTGATGTCATGATATTGAAAGACAAAATAAAACAGATTGATTCTTCATAGTAGTTCATTACATCAACTTGATTGATTATGAGAAGGCGTTTGTCAATGTGGACAGGAGAACCTTATGGAAACGTCTTTGACACTTTGGTGTACCAGTGAAAATCGTCAACATCATATAGAATCCACTCGATGGACTACACTGCAAACTTGTACATGGAGGACAGCTGACGGATTCATTCTAGGTAAGGACCGGTGTCCGTCGAAGATGCTTACTCTTCTCCTTCTTCTTTCTTCTCGTGGTCGACTAGATTATGAAGACCTACACATCTGATGGGATACACGGAATAGAACGGACAGTTCGAAAACAACTAGAAGATTAAGACTTCACAGACGACCTACCACTTTTATTCTATACACTCCAACAAATACAGATGGAGACAACTAGTGTAACAGCAGGTTCTTGATCAGTGAGCTTCAAAATACACAAGGGAAAAACCAAGACCTTTAAATACAACTCAGGAAGCACCAACTCAATCACACTTGGTGGAGGAACTATCAAAAATTTGGAAACGTTCACGTACCTGGTCAACATCATCGATGAATAAGAAAGATCCTATTTAGACTTAAAAGCAACGTTTGGCGAATGGGGGGCGTCTTTCATACACTTGAAGAATATATGGAACTCAAAACAACTATCTATCAACCAATATCAATGTCACAATCTTCGATAAGAACGTCAACAAAGTCCTACTGTACAGAGCTGAAACTTGAAGAACTTCTACTACCATGATTTACTTAATATTTAGTTACACAATCATTGACAATTATGAAATGACAAACAAGACAAAATAATAAATTCTGAACATTTATTTCATGGTCAGATGGATTAGAATAATAATTTTGACGTTAACTCGATCGTCATAGATTCAAATCCCGCCAGCAAGATTGTAAATGCGCACTGCTGAGGAATCCCATACTGGGACGAAATAGCCATCCAGTCCTTCCAGGTTTTCCATGGTAGTCTAGCTTTCATCAACTCATGAATTCAATTATTATATAACAACAGTTTAAAATAAAATATCCCGTAAATATTTAGTGTTCATATTTATTTTTTGACTGTTTGAATATCTGGTCTACCTTTTCCTGTCATCTGGATATTTCAACTGGTTATCTGTTATTTTCCTTGTTCATCAATCGCATAACCTATTAAAGTGAGTTTATGACAAGTTGCAAAAACAACCCGACAACAGACATCTTGGTTGCTGGCGATATACATCGAAAAGAATGAACATTATACAGATGTCAATTCCTGGACTACTAATTTCTAGATGGCGAACATTCAATATGTTATCGTCAGGATCGATCAAGAAGTAAGAAGCCGAAACTTGTTGAAATACTTTTTGCTGAGAATTCTATATTATTACCAAAAATATAATACTTTGTAGTATTGTTTGATATGTTAAGCTCATATACTATACTATAGCTTCAGGACAACCCACTTTACCTATCCATCATGAGTCCTTGTTAGTTTTTTTCAAATACTTTACTTCTACCCGAAGTTTATGCTGATAATGTCGTTTAGAAGGACGATGAAAGCTCCACGACCAAATTATCCAGATCAGAAAACAAACCTACATCAAAATCACCCGTATGAGCTACAAATCTTCTCGACCTTGTCAATTATTCGCTTATTAACCCTGACTATCTTTTATATGATCGTAGGTGTGTGTACACTTTTTATCTTCTTCATCTGTAACTTATTCTGATCTGACTTACTTACTTACTTACGCCTGTTACTCCCAATGGAGCATAGGCCGCCGACCAGCTTTCTCCAACCCACTCTGTCCGCGGCCTTCCTTTCTAGTTCTATCCAATTCATGTTCATTCTTCTCATATCTGTCTCCATTTCTCGGCGTAATGTGTTCTTTGGTCTTCCTCTTCTCCTTTGGCCTTCAGGATTCCATGTGAAGGCTTGTCTTGTGACGTAATTGCGTTATTTCCTCAAAGTGTGCCCAATCCACTTCCAGCGCTTCTTCATGATTTCTTCCTCCAGTGGAATCTGGTTTGTTGTCTCCCACAGTAGAATGTTGCTGATAGTGTCTGGTCATCTGATCCGAAGTATCTTGCATAGACAGCTGTTAATAAACACTTGTATCTTCTGGATAATGGCTTTCGTAGTTCTCCACGTCTCCGCCCCATACAGTAGAACTGTCTTGACATTTGTATTAAAAATTCTGACTTTAGTGTTGGTTGACAGACAATTGTTTTGAGTTCCAGATGTTCTTCAGTTGTAAATATGCTGCTCTCGCTTTGCCGATCCTCGCCCTCACGTCTGCATCAGATCCACCGTGTTCGTCAATGATGCTGCCCAGATATGTAAAGGTTTCCACATCCTCCAAAGCTTCTACGTCAAGTGTAATTGGATTGGTGCATATTGTATTGTATCGGAGAGTCTTGCTTTTCCCTTTGTTTATATTGAGACCTACTGCTGCTGAAGCTGCTGCTACACTGGTCGTTTTCTCCTGCATTTGTTGTTGTGTGTGTGATAGAAGAGCCCGATCGTCTGCAAAGTCTAAATCGTCAAGCTGCATCCTGCCTGTCCACTGTATCCCGTGCTTTCCTCCAGATGTTGATGTCTTCATGATCTAGTCGATCACTTGATTAAAATGCGTTGGCTTACCCGCCATCTCCAATGTGTGTCATTTCTACTTCGCTCGCTGATATTTATTCATGTGCTTATAACTTTCTGGCCTACGTCATTTGACAATAAAACTGTAGCTGCCGCTTCTCTTTGCCTTCTGATTTTTATACACCGTTAAGATTGGAATTATAACGGTTATCAGAGTAAACGATAAGCGAAACACGGCACTACAACTTAATAAAACTTATTATTATTATTATTATAAATACGATCGATAATATTTGTTAACGTAGTCAGAAATCAACTCCTCTTGTAGCTCCTCTAGAGCTACCGCCGATTTCAAGTCCGGGTAAAGAAGGGAGGTTGGGTATCGGATCGGCAACGTCATCCTTCAGAAAGCGACTTTACTTTAAAAAAAGTACTAACCAGTAAGACAGAAATGGGTGTAATCTACATTGATTGAATATATCTTCACTTTAAAAAAATGTCCATTCAATATTTATATCATACACCTGTTTATTTGGCACCATATTTGATGGATATATAATATGAATTAAAAGAAAATGATAAGACATTACTGTCTTAAAAGAAGTGCAAATTTATCCCGACAACATGTGTCTTTTTAGTTACCATCTGTACAATGTAAATTTATAATGTTAGTTACTATGTTAAGCTCATATAACTTATTCTACCTTCTGGACAGGCCGAACTATTCATTTGTCTTGAGTCACGTTTTAACCTTGTTCATTGTTCACTTATCAATATTGACTATTCTTATATGAGCATATGTATGTGTATTGACTATCTTACTCATCACATGTCTGTAACTTGTTTTTGTACCCACAAATGCCCTGGTACAGCCGAGAGTGGGGAATGTCCGCTCTCCCTCGAAAAATGCTCTCACATGGCCATGCGTATATAGCCTCTGACAGGGAAGTCCTACTCACTGCCTTCTCGCACCACGGGTGTTGTTTACGAAATTGAAAGGACGAAAAGCGAATGTCCGGTGCTTTAACCGGGTTGGTGGACACGGAAAGTCTATCTAGGGGAGTTGGAAAACCCTCATTCCAAACCAATGGTGCACATGGGCTCCAGTATCCTGATGGAATGAATCAATCGTTGGTCACCGGCTACCATGGGACTGCATCTCCTCACGATGCTCCATTGTCTTGTGGATCAGACCTATAGGTCAAAGGCTCGGGGTGTGGCCACCTAAGAAAACCACCTGCTTCAGTCTGGGCACCTGAGCAATATCACAGCCCTCACACAAATCGAATGAGATTTGTGAGGCGCATATGTATCTGGTGTTTCCTTGTACCAATATTTATATGTTCAAATAAATACGTATTTTTGCGTGACTATAAATATTGATTAAATCGAGTTGGTTCATCATATGTCTTCTCCACCGCACGTCATTTTGCTTCACTCTCTTCTCTTCGCTTCTCCAATCTGCTTCACTCTCCCTTCTTTGTTTCATCTCCCTGAATGCCTATCCAAATCAATGAGTGCATGAAATATAGATGTTCAAAAATCCATCCCCGTATTTGATTTATCTAATTCCGTTATTCCTCAAGGCGAGTTAAGTCGATAATAATATATGAGAATAGTCAGAATGTATATTTAGACAGTAATCATTCAACAATGATCATCTGTCCAATCTAAGTGGAATCAGATCTCGAGTCACTAAAAGCTGATCAGTCTAATGTCTTATTTACATAATCAACTATCTTCAATTGTCACTGGTGGGTAACTGCCAAACAACTGACACAGATTAGCTCCGCTAATCACAGATTCTCACTGGAACTCCTATGTATGTATATATGTACATTTTAATCCTGTTCATGGACTCACTCGCTCGCTTGCTTTTCGGCACTCACAAAATCATTCTTGCTTCATGTGCATATGGTTTTAGTGATCTATGTGTGTGGTGATATAATGAACGTAATCAACACTTCATATTCATCTTCTGATCTATACACAGTTGGTGGCGTAATCTGGTAACGATTATCAGGACAAATAGTATACAAAATTAGAGACTTACATTGAATACGGTCCATCACGATGGTATTCAATGAAACACAACTTGTATTGATGTTTCACATTAATCTACTCTTGGATAAACCCTAACTATTTCACTATCCTTTTTTGTGTAAGTCTTCATCAAACGGAGGTCTTTTGAATTTATTCTATTCTTGCATTGAAAAAGATAATCCTAAAAATTGAACTATTGTATTTAGAAGAAGTGATCATGTTGAAGGAGTCACACAGAAACAAAGGATATTTCTTTTACTGGTAATAATCAATACTTTTTTGGGGGGTGAGGGGGATACGTATATCATAAAGAATGTATATAAAACCGATTTTGTGAGATATCATCACTTTTTGTACAATAGTTAAATATAACATCAAATAGATACAACATTCAGCAGAAGATTAATATTCTAACTTCTTATGTTTATATTTATAGGTCTTCGACCAGGTCTCTTGTGAGATAGTAACTCAATGAAGACAATGTTGGATGGTTTGTCAATTTCGTGGATTAGTTGAAATTAGATATTGACACTGTAAGATGCCAGCCGGCTCAGTGGTGTAGAGATTAAGCGTTCGCGTGTGAGACCGATAGGTAAGAGATTTGGATTCTGCGTACAGGATCTTGGATGCACACTGCTGAGAAGTCTCACAATAGGATAAAACGGTCATCCAGTGCTACCAGGTTTTCCATAGTTATGTAGCTTCAGTTGACTAATGATTTCAAGTAATAAATCGTTAAAATCCCCTTTTGACAAGGTATATTTGTTTATATATTACATAGGTGAATAAAAGCTTAGATATATATAATGAAAAAGACGTAGGAAGTGGATTGGACATACATTAAGGCAAACCGTAAACTGCATCACGAGGCAAGCTCAAACTTGGAATCCGGAAGGGAAGCGGAAAAGAGAAAGGCCAAAGAACACATTATGCCGGAAAATGGAAGCAGATATGAAAAGAATGAATGTTCACTAGAAAGAACTGGAAAGGATTGTACAAGACAGGGTTGGATAGAGAATACTAGTGTGTGGCCTATGCTCCTCCATGGGAGGAAACAGGTGTAAGTAAGTAAGTATATATAATGAAATTAGGATAATGAGAAATAACTGGAAAGTGTACATCATTGAGAAATCATTAATGGTTGAAAAAAATAGAATAAACGGTATCATAACCAAAGAAAAGCAAATCATTACCATTTGATTTGTAGTGATTTGTTTAGTCAGACTAGTAGACAGTCTGATAGGTAGGAGAAAAGTTACATATTCACTTAACCTTATTAATACTATGATTGTTTTCGGTTTTTCGTGTAGAGATATATATTTATATTATAGTTAGGCTAGTAATATGTTCTTCATCTGAGTTGCATGTTGAATCCCTGTAGAATGGACACTTGAAAGGTTACTTTCTTACTTACTTACGCCTGTTACTCTCAATGGAGCATAGACCGCAGACCAGCATTCTCCAACCCACTCTGTCCTGGGCCTTCCTTTCTCATTCTATCACACTTTTGTTCATTCTTCCCATGTCTGTCTCTATTCCTCGGTGTCATGTGTTCTTTGATCTTCCTCTTCTTCTTTAACCTTCAGGATTCCATGTGAGGGCTTGCCTTATGACACAGTTGGGTGATTTCCTCAATGAGTTCCCTATCTACTTCTAGCACTTCTTCCTGATTTCTTTCTCAGTTAGAATCTGGCTTGTTCTCTCCCACAGTAGGTTGTTGCTGATAGTATCTTGCAAGGGGATTCGAAGTATCTTGCGGTTTCCGTCCCATACAGCAGAACTGTGTTGACATTTGTATTGAAAATTGTGACTTTGATGTTGGTTGACAATTGTTTTGAGTTCCAGATGTTCTTGGAAGGTATCTAGATATAAATACACAAATTAGTGTCCCATTCATATAAACCAAAGAACCTCTAACCATCAAAACATATCTCTTGTTTATTTTGTTCTTTTTTCTTTATGCAAAAGTTGGTTTAAATAAAGGCATAATCAATAAAATTACAATAGTTGCTATAATAGCAATAAATAAAAATAACCAAAATAGCATACGATCTACAATTATAGCTAATATACGCCATTCATTTATTATATCTATAATAGTTTGTTCATTATATTGTTTTTTATATAAATTAATTAAATAAATTTTTAAAATTTTTTGTTGTTTTTCAGTTTTTTTTAAAATTTCTAATAATTTTTTTTCTAAAAATCTTAGTTCATTTTTATTAAATTTAGTTAAATAATTTATACTACTATGAGTAGTATAATTTTTATTTACAAATTTTATATCATCTATTAAATTATCTGTAGATCTTGTTGTTGTATAATATGATCTATGATCATAAGACAATTCATATTGTTTATAATTAGTAATTAATTTATGATCTGAATTAATTTTTGAAGTTGATTGTTGATCATCTTTATTGATTAGTTGAACAATATGGGTAGTTTTAGGTTCAATTATTGAGCTTAATCTATTATTCATGGATTCATATTGTTCATTCATGGATGAATGTTGCTCATTGGTGTTTTTTGTATATTTCATGGATGATATTTGTTCTTCTATTCGTTTACTTGAAGTTAAAATATCTGATGGTAGATTATGATTAGAACGAGGGAAATCTTGATCATTGTTCCTATGACAACTATTTAAGTTTAGATCATTAGGATCATTTATATGATCCTGATCATTTTGAATTTGATCTAATATTGATTTGGATTGTTTAATTATATTCAATAAATGATTACGCTTTGTTTCATATCTATTTACAATATTTAAACATAATATTCTGGCAATAAAATCAAAAAATATTTTTCTGATAAATTTTGGTATTGCTTGTCGATTAGATCCAGTATGATGTAGATGTAAAACTAATACAGTTAATATAATTGATAAGGATGTCATTGTCATGGTAACTGTAAGGTAAACACCTGAAAGAAAAGAAAGTACAATGTAAACAAACTACAGTAAAAGTAAAGAGAATTCAATGAAGGAAATTCACTTCACGATGAAACCATTTACTTATGTTGTATATTCATATTCATAGTTGTCTGATAGCTAAATGAGTATGGGGATTTGTAGAGATTGTAGTATTTTCACTGTTGAATTCACCAATCGATCTAAGCTAAGATCATCATTGAAAGCATGGGGGCACTAGACGGCCGTTTTGTACTAGTATGAGACTCCTCAGTAGTGCGCACCCACGATCTGAGAATTCTATATTGTACCAGATTATAATATTGAATAAAGCCATCAATAACAATAATAATAATAATAATAATAATAACGATAATAATCTCGCCTCGCGAGCTTTCAACCGAAGACCTATTGGTTTCGCATATGAACCCTTAGCCTCTAGACCACTGAGCCGGCTGGGATCCAATGGTGTTAATGTCTGACCTCAACCAATCCACGAAATTAAGCAACCGTTTCTTCTTCATTCTTTTCTCTTACAGTATCCAGACCTAAACAATATACTTTTTGAATCTCCATCAGTGAAGTAAAATATAAGATTCCCTGTTAGATTAAACACACCATATCAGATCGCATACGTGAGTGCCTTAAATGACACTAGGTTTACGTTAGTGAAGATCAATAAACAAATGGATATCCTTGAATGATCATTTCATTTTGTATTTATCAATTCAATCACTGTTATAGAGCAAGTTATATCGGTCAAAGTTATGAGTATTCACCTTTTCATGCTTGCAAACACCTTTCAGCATGGCTAAGCCTTATCTATTTATGCAAAATAGAATATTTTCAACCGCTTCTCTTACCTTGATCAACCTCAGGGCTAATTAATAAGTTGCAATCTTAATAAAAGAATGGTAAGCAAAGATGGATAGTGGCCAGCAGTGGAATCCAGGACGCGCGTTTCGTCCTATTTGGGACTTGTCAGCTGGATATACCTACATCTCAGAGTTGATGTTCACTCCACAACTCGGACCCAGTACCTTTCGCTTCAAACGCCATCTCATTATCCACTCGAACACTGAGTCCCGATAGCCACTTGCTTGTG
>NC_031497.1:27292834-27365745 GCF_000237925.1 Schistosoma mansoni | reverse complement strand
CCCATTGCACAAGCAAGTGCCTATCAGGACTCAGTGGCCGAGTGGATAACGTTTGAAGCGTTTGAAGCGAAAGGTACTGGGTTCGAGTTGTGGAGTGAACATCAACTCTGAGATGCAAATACATCTAGCTGACGAGTCCCAAATAGGACGAGACGCTTGTCAAACTGTATTCCACTGCTAGCCACTATCCATCTTTGCTTACCACGTTTGTGAATTAAGGCTATATCGAGGCAATACGCACAGTATGCACATATGCCAATTAGAGACTGACCAGTTGCCGTCCTAAAAACATCAATGGGAATATCCAAACAAACAATACTAAGTAAAGTTAATTAAAGAATGACCTAGGTTAACAAAAGTACTGTTAACCTTTTTTTGTCATCATATATAATTGTAATTTATTTGTTGAATTCATGATTCAATCAAAGGTAGACCACTTGGAAAACCTGGAAGCACTTGACTTCCATTTCGTTTTAATATGGGACTCTTTAACAGTGCTCATCTACGATCACTCTCACAGGATTCGAACCCAGGACCTGTCGGTCTCACGCGCGAATGCTTAACTAGTTAACCTAGTCTTATATTAAACATTTGATGGACTTCTAACTTGTACTTTTATTTCTCTCACCCTATCTGACCCATATTTAGCCTCATCATTGATCTCAAACTTTCATCAAAAGTATGGTCTGATTCATGTTAGCATTACATGATAGTTGTCTCAACAATAACAATCCTAGATTCTTATGCTAAAATTTTAAACGACGTATTTCGTCTTAAACCTAGCCACTATTTGGATCATTAATTTGAATATGTAATAGTAGAACTTGAAGAGAATTTTTTGGAAATTATATTCTTCGTTCATGTGCTTGTCTTTTGTTAAATATTTTTCAGTTTCATTTAAGTTACTGACAATTATGATAAGTAGTATAAATATTTATACAACATTTTTATTTTGAATTCTACAAGTTAAAAATTATCTATATCTAAAAAATTATCAATATCTAATTTATCACTTACCAATTAATGGTACAAATTCACTTGTAGCTGGCATATTCTCTGCAATTAATAACATAAATACACTGAATGCTAATAGAACAGTTATACCAAGGGTAATTTTTTCACCAGAATCAGGTGGTAACCAAAAACTTACTAAACTTAATACAGTTAACCATAAACATGGAAAAATTATATTGAATAAATAATAAAGTGTACGTCGTCGCATATAAATTGTAAAACGTAAATCAGGATATGGTTCATTACAGCATGGATAAAATATCTATAGGGAGTAGGAAATTAAAAAAAAAAGAAGTTATTATTATGAAGTTGATCAGAAGGGTTTTTGTAGAGATTTCAGTATTTTCATAGATGAGATTGAGAGTCATTTGAATCTAGATCACCATGGAAAACCTGGAAGCACTTGACGGCAGTGACCATTGGAGTTCAATCAAGTCTTTTGTAGAGATACCAACTCATTGAAGACAATTGGTGAATGATTGTTCAAACTTCGTGGATTGGTTGAAGTTAGACATTAATACCATCGGATGCCCGCTCAGTGGTCTATCGGTTAAGTGCTCTGGCGCGAGAGTGATATATCCTGGGACGGAATCCCGTAAGTGCGGGATCGTTGATGCGTTCTGCCACCGAGGAGTCCCACAATAGGACGAAACGGCCATCTAATGCTTCTTGTTTTCCATGGTTGTCTAGCTTCATTTGACTCATTATGAAATTATCAGAAAGGAGTTTTGTGGAGATTTTAGTACTTTTATATAGTTAAGGATCATGATTTCATTGAAGCTTCCAGGTTTTCCATGGTGGTCTGGCTTCAATTGACTCATGATCTCAACTATATAATGAAATTAACAATTTCGAAGCTTCATCTCAATACATTTTCATAGGGATTCAAATAACGGTATGAAGTGATAGACTTATGTTGGTTCAATTATGTTTCAAACCAGTAGGTTTGTGTAGAAACTTATTTCATCTACATAGTCATTAACAAATGTGAAACACATCGTACTGAGTCGGGCCTCACTTTAATGGATTTACACTTATTTCTATGTCCCAAAATGTCCTGGTACGGCCAAGAGTGGGTGTAGTCCGCTCTCCCTCTCCAAATGCTCTCACATGGCCACGCGTATATATATCAGCAAATGAAGATGAAGACAATGAGTGTAGCATCAGCCTCTGCATCAGTAAGCCTCAACAATACGGAAAACAACACAGAGAACACCAATACAATCATACTCGATGGAGAAACTATGGAAGAAATGGAAAGGTGGTCTAGCTTCAATTAACTCATGATTTCAACTATAAAATATTCGATTATATAAATATGAATTTAATCTAAATAACCAAATTCGAAATCGAATGTAAAAAGTTGTAGTACCTATAAAAATAATACATTTAATTATACCTCATGTCTTTCTACTACTACTTTAAGTAGATCCCATTCACCATTTTCAACATAATTCGATGTATCTACTTCATCATGTCTAAAATAGAATAAAAAAGGGGGAGGGGAAATCTCAATTAGGCCATGATAGTCAAACAAAACTAATATATCAAGTCACAATAAATGATAATTATGTTCAGAGGAGTAATTCATTCATTAAGAGCGATAGACAGTGAATGGTTAGGTTATCCCTTCATAATTACTGATTGACTACTTATTGATTTTGGTTCTAGTTCTTATCGTTTATGACAATAATACGAAAGGATAATTGGTTAGATGAATCAAGATATGATTGAGTTTTACTTGAACATTACTTACTTACACCTGTTAATCCTCGTCGAGGAGCATAAGTTGTCTAACAGCATTCTTTATTCAACACTGTCATGGGCAATCCTCTCCAGTTGTTTCCAATTACTATTCATCTTTTCCATGTCTACCTCTAATTCTCGACGTAATGCTTTCGTTGGCCTTCCTCTTTTGTGTTTCCCTTTAGGATTCCAAGTTATGGCTTGCTTCATGATACAGTTTGGTAATTTCCTCAATGTATGTCCTATCCACTTCCATAGTCCTTTTACTAATTTCGTCTTCAGATGGAACCTGATCTGTTTTCTCTTAACGTAAGCTGTTTCTGATGATATCCAGTCAACGGATATTGAGTATCTTGTGTAGATAACTGTTTATAAATGCTTGTATCTGCTGGATGATGGCTGTAGTAATTCTCCAAGTTTGATCTCCGTACAGTTGAACTATCTTGACGTTCGTATTGAAGGTTATGACATTGATATTGGTTGGCAGACAGTTGTTTTGAGCTCCATATATTCTTCAATTGTAGGAAAGAAGCCCTTCAATTTGCCAATCGTTACCTTTAAGTCTGAATTAGATCTTTCTTGTTCATCGATGTTCATCGATGCTGACCAGGTACACGGAATCCAACAATCATCTCAGCTGTTAACTATCAGTTTCCTTTATGATTATATCAGTTTTAGAAATTATGTATTAGATTGTTCAGCTTAAATTGTCATCAATGAAAATAAGTTAGATTGGCCATTGGGCTAAATTTGATCGTAGATGTTTGCTAACCAATATTCAAGCAAGAACTCATTCGATGTGTATCTATCTTTTGATTTCATGTAGAATATAAACTCATATATAGTTGTATAATTTGAAATGTGATCCCATATTGATCTCATTCGTAATCTATATATCTGAATATTAATGTCAATAGTTACATGGGTGAGACTAGATTTAATGGAGGAACTAATCAGATTTACGATAAGAGATCTTGGATTTTGGCGCGGAATTCATTCACTCAATTGTCTAAATAGAGTTTTGGCAATTAGAGCTAATTTAATAGTTGAAATCACGAATCAATTGAAGCTAAACCATCATGGAAAACATGGAAGCACTGGACGGCAGTTTCGTCCTATTGTGGGACTCCTCAGCAGTGCGTATCCACTATCCCGCCTCACGAGATTCCAACACAGGACATATCAGTCTTCCGCGCGAGCGCCGGTTGGCATCCAACGGTGTTAATGTTTAACTTCACCCAATCCACGAAATTGGGCAACCGTCCACCATTATCTTCAGTGAGTTGATATCTCACTTCAGACGTGGTTGTACTCCACTGGTCACTGCTGATGAGTCCTACAATAGGACGAAGCGGCTGTCCAGTGCTTCCAGGTTTTCCATGGTGATCTAGCTTCAATAGATTCATGATTTCAACTATAAAATTACTAAAGTTTCTACAAACCCTCTTCTGATAATTATAGCTAATTTCACTTCATAATGAAAACCTTAAATCTAATTCTTGACCCTAATCATCAACTGTAAATCATTGTCCTTATTGTTCACAATGCTTTATAACCCCGAGTTAACCCTAGTAAGTAGGTGGATAGTCTGAAAATCTAAACTCAACAGGCAGTATTAGGCAGGAATAAGGACTCTAAACGGGTTTTACGCCACATTGGTCCGGTTGATAAATCACTGTTCTCTAGTTAGCGGTATCATTACGTCATATATTAATAGGGGGCACAAGGCTACAAGATATAACAAGTTTACATTTCTACACAATATTACGTAGAACATCATAATTTATATGGCATGAAACGTTAATCTAGATCTACTTCGTTGCCATTAACACATCATTTAGTCTTAATCTATAATAATGGTCAGCCTTACTAGCAGAGATTTATGGTGGCTAGAGTGTTTGATCTAGGTTATGCTTTCCATCCTATTTGGGACTCGTCAGTTGAGTACATCTGCATACCAGAGATGGTATTCACTCCAGGACTCAAGCCCAGTACCGTTTGTCTCAAACATCATCGTATTAATCAGTTAGCAACTGAGTTCAGATAGCCACTGACGTCTTGTTTGGCTTGTGTGCATCTAGTAACGATTGCTTTGATATTGTCGCTAATTAAACTTTACTCCATTGCACAAGTCAGTGGCTATCTGGACTCAATAGCTAAGTGGATGATGTGATGTAATTTGAAGCGGAAGGTGCTGGGTTTGAGTCCCGAAATGAATGTTATTCATGTGATACATTCAATCGAAGAGTCTCAAATAGGACAAAACGCTCCTCCTGAATTCCACTGCTAGCTATCTTCCGTTTCTGAACGCAGTAAATTCTTGTAATTCAATGGTAATATCAAGGCGATCCGCTCAGGAAGCCTATATGTCAATGAGAGACTGATCAATTGCAGTCTTATACATTAATGGGAAGTTCCAAACAACCGAAACAATGAACTAAGATTATCATTAAACTTGAAACATCATGACTGTTAAGTCATTTATATTCAGTGTAAACAGATCAATTTTAAAACAAAAATATATTCACTAACATTATAAGCAAAGATGGATAGTGGCTAGCAGTGAAATCCAGTTTGACACGCGTTTCGTCCGATTTGGGACTCGTCAGCTGGATGTACCTGCATCTCAGAGTTAATGTTCACTCCACAACTCGAACCCCGTACCGTTCGTTTCAAACGCTATCGAGTTATCCAATTAGCTACTGAGTCCTGATAGCCACTTGCTTGTGCAATGGAGTGAAGTTTAAATTCACTTAGTATTGTTTGTTTGAATCTTCTCATTGATGTTTTTGGGACTGCAACTGGTCAGTCTACCTCTCCCAATTAGAACGAAATGCGCGTCAAACTGGATTCCACTGCTAGCCACTATCCGTCTTTGCTTACCATGATTGTGATCAAAGGTTATACCGAGGCAATACGCACAGTATACACATGTGCCGATTAGAGACTGATCAGTTACAGTCCCAAAAACATCAATGGGAAGATTCAAACAAACAATATTAAGTGTATATATTAACTAACCTTTTAATTACATTCACTTGCCAACCATCATATGTCCATGAACCAAATTTCATAGTACATGATTGATCATCAAATGGAAAATAAGTTATATCAATTTTACAAGTGGATCGTAATTTAGCTGGTGGTGGCCAAAATACATTACCATTATATTGTACCATTGCTTTACTTTGCATATAATCTGTTTTATAATCATCTGCACTAAAATAATGAAAATAATATGATAAAATGTTACAAATATGGATTGTTCCGACTATATATGAGAGTTGATGTTCAATCTAGGGACTCGAACCAAGTACCGTTCACTTAAAACGTCATCATGTTATTGTAAGGATAGCTCGTTGGCAAACTTAGGGAAGTCTCAAGAAGCCTAGAAAAAGCCGAAAGCATTCCATCCAATCACCGCTAGAGGAACGTTCTAGAATGTCGACGTGTAGTTCTCCTACTCGTTGGACAAGAAGAACCCCCTATACGCCTATTGGCTATCCGAAATGATGATTTAATTTCAGCCAAAAACTATTAATACATGAGATTTTTGTACTATATTTGACATTGTGTTGGGAAATATATTCCTACTTACTAGTCTTATGTATTCTCATTCGCGAATTAGGAGGGTTCTAGAGTTCGAGTGCTTAACTATTACGCAACATACTAAGAATCTAAGTTCAAAATATAACATTTATCCACTTAGGTACTGAGTCCTGATAACCTAAGTGGATAACGTGATGGCGTTTAAAGAGAACGGTACTAGGTTTGAGTCCCAGAGTGAACATCAACTCAGATATAAGTACGTTCAGCTGACGAGTCCAAAATGGGACGAAAAACGCGTCAAACTGGATTCCACTGCTAACCACTATCCATCTTTGTTTATAAAATTTCTATATTTGTTTCGATTATTGTCTTTCCAATTTACAATTACCTATCAAAAACTTATCTGAACCATAATTCTATATTCATACACTATGAACATATCGCTCCAAAGGAGTCTTCTTTCAAAATAATCTACATGGTCAAATGAATTGGATCAAAGGGAGGTCGAATCAAAGTTCCATACATTGCTGAGGCATTGACAATCCACTAATTCAAGCCTAAACTTTGAGTGAAAAAACAATACGTCCAACCTGTTTCATCATTCCTTGACCCTAATTACCGTTTGTAGTTTGCTTTGATTTTTTTTTCATTCCTTTATTAAGTAGTGTTTAGTAATTTCAAACTATAATCAGTTATTACTTCCCTTTAAACACCTTTCCTTGATCATTATTCAGGTTTCATTACTATGACCTTTATATTTTATGTTTCTTTCTTCATATCTGACAATTCGAAAAGACTGATAGGTGAAATCATGAGTCAATTGAAGCTAGATCATCATGGAAAACGTGGAAGCACTGGACGGCCGTTTCGTCTTAGTATGAGGCTCCTCAACAGTTCTCATCCATGATCCCGCACACTACACTCAAACACAAGACCTATCGGTCCAGCGCGCGAACGTTTAATCTCTAGATCATTGAGCTGGCTGGCATCCAATGGTGTTCATGTCTAACTTTAACCAATGCACGAAATTGTGCCACCGTCTATCATTGTCTTCAATGAGTTACTATCTCACAAAAGACCTAGTTGTACTCCACTGATCGAGGAGAATGTTATGATTTGATAAAAGCGTTTCGTATTTTTTACATGAAATATTGGAATGCCAGTAGATAGATGAACTTAATATGACGATATATAGGAGTGATACCTGTTCAGGTGACTAGATCCTTGACGTGAAATGTCAAGTGTTCTTATTTCAAAGACAAGATTACTAGCCTGTAAAATACACTCCTTTATCATTTGGAATGATATCTCTACACATAAACGATTAGCTACGTTATCTAAAATTAAAGGATATTCGTTTTGTACGTGATTCGTTCATCAACGATTTAAGATCTGACCGTTTTTACCTAATTCCCAAGATCCTACCGAACCAATAGTTCCCGACCGTTGCTGTTACGTTGATGTGGTGGTCGTGCTTGCTTATCATGATGAACTAATCGAGCCATACTGGCTGGAACAATCGTTCTTCAAGGTCCTAACATGCCAGGCAGGTCGGTTGTGAAGAGCGGTAAGACTAAAAGCAGCAAACCCAAGGTCCGAAGGCGAAGTCGTACTGCTCACTGGACAGAGGAGTGACGGCATATATGTGCCTGGTCCTACTTTATGGCTGGACGACTAACGGACTGAACCAATAGTTGTTATTTTTAACATTGAGTTTACCTGAATTTTATCTAAATTCATTCCAACAATAGATTTCATAATTTATTGAATTATGTACCCGAATCGATCAAAAATGCACTTCTACAATAGTCATTCATTTGAAATTTGAAGTTGAATGTAGATCATTATATACAAAGATAGATGGTGGCTAGTAGTGGAATTCAAGACGCGTCTTGTCTTGTCTGGGACATGTCATCTAGATGTACCTGCATCCTAAAGTCGACGTTCAATCCAGGACTTGAACCTAGTGCTATTTACCTCAAACGATGGCGTTTGAGGTAAATATCCACTTAGCTACTGAGTCTAGATAACCCCTAGTTTGTGCAATGAGATGACTTTTATTTTATATACATGAATACAAGTCACCATCCATATCTGTTTATAATGCTAATGACTTAAGGGCAATATCCAGGCAATTCGAACAAGAAGAGACTGATCAATTGTTGTCCTATACAAAATTGAGACGATTCAAGCATCCAGTAGTTTTTTGAAATGAATCTATTACATTACCGATGGAACTAGTTGTTCAATGTACTATGTTTTCAATTTGAATCTAAATGTCATCATTAATTGATGTGAACAGAGAAACAAGAAGCCTTAACAAACTACGGAAGCTATTATTTGGGACGTTATTATTTCATTTAATTCAAAGCTTGTATAACAGTAACATTTACCTTTGTCCCCTAATCTATTCTACAGATCATAAGCTTTCGTTTGATTGTATGATTCACTGCCATAGCGTTTTCTGTTCCAAAGCTATTGTGATGTAGACGTAACATTTTGTACTCTATTTTCTACTCTAATCCCCCAGTTTTGGACATAATTGTACGTTGTGATCGGGTTAGTCATCTATGTATTCATGTATCTTTTTACACTAATCTGAATTCGGGTACCAGATCGGATTTCGGGAATAAAGCTAATAGTGTTCCAGTTGTCTTGTCTTCTTTCTCTCACGTGCCTGTCAGCCAATCAGGTGATGAAATAGTTTTCGTCTCTCTGCCCCCACTTCGAACTCAAGCATCCTAGCCTCAAGGTTAAGCCAGTCAGCCTATCGTGTCAAGGTCTTATACTACATTAGATAAGTTACCCTCGGCACAAAAGTGGGTAGACAAATCAAGGACGTCACATTAATGTAACTATACAAATTGAATAAAGTTTATTACAATAATATGATTTTCTATAATGTAATCATTTACCTATTATATAATACAATATCTGGTAACCATAATTTTTGACATGGAATTCTTATTCTTGAAAGATTATTATAATCTTGAGGATTCCATGTAAGTCTTTCATCAATCCATTCCTATGAAGAAAGAGAAGAGAAAAAAAGATCTTTGAGGTTATTTTTTTCTGGTTAGCGTTTTTGAAAGAAGGACAACCTTCGATGGGAGAGAACGAATCATATTGTAGTGGAGCAAGAAATTAGGAAGAAGTATCGGAAGTGGATAGGACACACATTGAGTAAATCACCTAACTGCGTCACAAGGCAAGCCCTAAATTGAAATCCTCAAGGTCAAAGGAGAAAAGGAAGATAAAAAAGAACACATTACGCCGAGAAATGGAGATAGATATGAGAATAATGAACAAGAATTGGATAGAACTAAAAAGGATTGTCCAGGACAGAGTGGGTTGGAGTATGTTGGCCGGCAACCTGTGCTTCATTGAGCGGTGACAGGCGTAAGTAAGTAAGTAAGATCTTTGAGTTTAAAGTATGATAATAGACTTAGCTCGTGTTGCTTTAAACCTCGGCAAGGAACTTAATATGTTATATGAAGTATATGTTCAAAAACGATGAAAAAGAAACAGAGAAATGGATGAAGTTCTCATTAGGAATCCTTAAATAATTGTGTCTGCTTTGATTAGTTGCCCTTAACAACAAGATCATTTTGAAATAGTTTCGGAACTGGGAGTTGTACTCAAATTACTTTAAATTATCATTACACTTGTTTCTTATAAGCGTATGCGTCCAGGTTATCACTATCATCAGAGTAAAAGTCTACTGATCAACAAACTCAATGTACTAATCAAATGAAATTAGTTTAACAATGGTGGGGAAGATTAGTAGCTCAGATGGATGATTTAAGCGGAGTTTTTTTCCCTGAGCTGGATGGTTTGGTCATCGTCAGCACATCATTAGCACAAACTTCAGGTACAACTGAAGTTTATGCCAATGATATTGTTCAGAAGAACAATGAAAGCTTCACGACCAAACCATCCTGCTTAGAATGTAAAACTCCACAGAAATGTACTATGTATTGTATATAAGTTATCCAAATAGAAATGGATATTACCTAACTCAGGGTCTGGAAAGTTGGAAACATGAAAATTTCGCAAATGCGATAAAAATGGTCTTGGTGGTCTTGTATTAGTATTCCGACACTAGGCAATGAGTTTTAAGCGTTCTTTATGCTCTAAAGCTTCAGGCCGAGCTATTTCGCTTACTACCCTACATATGTGTTGTATGCAGCATAAGCTGTCTTGACATGTAGGTATGAATGTCTTATGTGAGACTGGAGGTTCGCCATTGACATTATGGATGGTTCGGCATTGCTTTGGCAAGTTTTGCTGATTATTCATGTGAAAATTTGGTTAACTGGTCAACCGATCTCATTCATACTGGTGGTTGCTTTTCCGTGTTCTCGAGGGTCATTGTCATTTGAGCGTTGTGAGGCATATCGTCACTGCTAACAGTAATGAATTTGACTGTCGTGTAAGCGGAATGTGTCAACTTTGGCCTGTTCATGCTGTGTATAATCAATTTACACGATCACTGATTGGAATAATTATATATGTGATGTGAGTGTGCATATGAATGGTGCGAATTGTCCACCAGGGTGATTGGTACCTGTGTGGTTGCACCACGGGATTGAGCTGCACCATTCAGATTGTAGCGTTGAAGCTCATGTAGTGTCTGATTCTCCTGTTAAACGGGATTAAGCTGTACTGTTTGGGTTGTCATGTGAAAGTCTGGATGATGTCTGTTTCTCTTGAAAATCAATACAAAATTACCCTGGCCCACATGGGTATATCATATAATAATAATAATAAATCCAAGTAGATATAATCAGCTTTAAAAATAGTTTTTCTTAAAGGTCACTCAGTAACAATAAATCAATATAAATGAGAACTCTTACACATTGGCATAATGACAATGTATATATGTATATCACTTACATATTGAAGCAAAAATCATATTACCCTACAATCATTGAAACATTTATTTATTATTACAATAGGTCAGTTATAGCATTAGATCAAGTATCATCATCATGCACGATATTTTGACATTTATTATCATTAAGATGTAAACAAATGTTTATCTTAATTATCAGAAGGGGTTTTGTGGAGATTTCAGTATTTTCATAGTTGAAAGCATGAGTCAATTGAAGTTAGACCACCATCGAAAACCTGGAAGCACTGGACGGCCATTTCGTCCTATTATGGGACTCATCAGCAGCGCGCATCCACGATCCCGCACTCACGACATTCGAACCCAGGACCTACCAGTCTCGCGCCAGAGCCCTAAACCGATAGAACAATGAGCCGGCATCCGATTGTGTTTATGTCTAACTTCAACTGATCCACGAAGTTGAGCAACCGTTCACCGTGCTGAGGAGTCCCATAATAGGACGAAACGGCCGTTCAGTGCTTCCAGGTTTTTCATGGTGGTCTAGCTTCAATTGACTCACGCTTTCAACTATGAAAATGTTTATCTATTCAAACATACACAACAAAATTTTGGTATCAGTTGTGTTGAATCTTCTTATTGATGTTCAAGATTTTAATTGGTCAGTCTTTTATTGACATATGTGTACAAGCTAGTGGCTATCAAGAGTTAGTAGGTAAATGGATGATGTAATAGTGATTGAAGCTAAACGGTACGGGGTTCGAATCCCGGAACGAACATTAACTCTGGGATGCAGGTATATATTGCTGAAGAGTCTTAAATAGGACGAAAGGCGCGTCCTGGACTCCATTGCTAGACGCCAACCATACACAGCAAATGGTTAATTATTCAAATTCAAAATAGCTTTTTTTAGAATAACTTCAAGTGATTTACTTATGATTAATTTGTAAGTAGTTCATTAAAATACATACCAATTAAAGTCAAACAGCGGATTAACAGTTTAATTTTCTTTTAGGAAACCAACTAGTCTAGTGATATCATAAGTTAATCTAGTCTACAAATAAATCTTCCTCAACTTATTTTACACATTCTTTAACCATTTGTCAAGGACTCCAACTAGATAGTTCACGCCTAATAACGTAGCTTGGTCCAAAAGTTGAGGACGTCAAGGATGCATGTCACTTCTTCGTTTGGCCTATTCCACCTCTCTCCCAACTCACACAAGCACCAAAAACGGTCAGCCATTGAGGTAAGAGGTGGTTCGGTATAGGTGACGGATATGCCGTTTACCTTGACAGATAAAAATTCATCATCAGTCGATTTGCCATATTTACATAGAACTTTATGCCTAACTACGACAATTCTCTCCCATCGGTCCCAAAATGCACGATTGGTGCTTCACAGACACCTATGGTCGAATACTAGTAACCCATAACTATCTTTTATAGTCATAGCCATAAAGTAGGATGGAGAGAACTTCTGTGTAGTTTACCACTCCTTTGGCATTTTAGATCGATAGCTTCCCTACACCCCCAAGTGTAGTGAGTTGGCAATGGCTAATCAAATCTTTCGAATCTACGCCAAGATTTCTTTAGACCACAACCTATCAGGAATGATAAGATTCTCAAAGTAAATGAAATAATCGACATATTTAATTGATTCACTCCCTACCATTATTTTAAGTGTTGACACAGACTACTCCTTAAATAACATACATATAACATCAAATAAGACCAAATATTATTGAAACATCTATACAATAAACTGAATACAATTGACTTAGCTAATAGAATGAATACTATTATTTCAATAGGCAGATAATAGTTACGAATAATATAGCCCTTAATAATTCATATTGTGGTGTGGGTTAATTATATCCATATAAGTAGTATACAACGATGGTCAGACATTGAATGTATTTCAGTAGAAGATCGATAAGCGAGGAACCGGAATGGAACGCAACTGGTATGAAAATACATGAACTATGAAATCAGAGACGACGGACTGATAGTTGCAGAAGGAACAGTCATAATTGAGACAATCGATTAATAGTTTGCAAATTAACTGTTTACTGTATGATTGTCAGATTTTAATGAGATATGCTGTAATTTTGTGTTGAAATACATTCGATTGTCCTCACTTGTGTGTTCGCATTCGTCACAGTTCCTAGAGAAGGCGCACAAAGTTGTTTCTTTTAAAGTCATGAAAATCAATTCGTTCTAAGACTTATCAAGTAACAGTTGATCCATAAATGTTATGACTATGTATATTCTTTTTATTAGTTGAGATCATGAATCAATTAAAGCTAGAACACCATAGAAAACCTGGAAGCCCTGGAATGCTGTTTCGTCCTATTGTGGGACTCCTCAGTGATAGTGTGCATCAACGATCCCGCCTCGCCAGATTACAACCCAGGACCTATCAGTCTCTCACACGAGCGCTTAAGCTCTAGAACACTGAACCGACTGGCATCCAACGGTATTAATGTCTAACTTCCACCAATCCACGAAATTGAGTGACACATCCACCATTGTGAGTTAATATCTCACAACAGACTTAGTTGACTCCACAATGGTAGTCTGGCTTCAATTGATTCATGATCTCAACTATTAAACTTAAGGTAATATCCAAAAAACCCCTTCTTATATGTACATTCTCATTAAAATTTTGATCGTCAGTTGATTTCCTTATCGAAATAATATTAAACTATTCAGTATAAACTTATAAGGAACTGTATTATACTGTCGTTTATATCATGAGATGAAAATTAATTAGTCTCATATGACAGATTAGTGGATAATCTCTTTGTTGCTATTTATTTGGTCACTAACTTACGCCCGTTACCTCTTTCTGTAGGAGTATAGGCCGCCTTCTATTTAGTCACTACTTTTCAGGAAGTCAGAATAGTGGCTAGTTATGGAACCCCACCCCCTCCAAAAAAACGAGCATTTTGTCATATATCAATAGTGTAATCTATTGGGTATCTTGATACATCAAATGATAGATTCATATATATATGATTAACATGTCTCATATAGGGAAAATTTGATATCTTGAATAACCCAGTTGCCTATCACTAAATCTGCTTAATTTCGTTCTTAACAATTAGAAAAAGAAACTAGACATTAACCTCTTAAAATTCTCCATATAACAAGAATTTACTGTTTACCTGTTCAATCCAAACGTTTAAAGTAAGTACCTGATTTACTTCATCCTACGGAAAAAAAAAGAAAAAGAAAAAGAGAAAAGAAAAAAAAAGAAAAAAAATTAGGAAGACTTAAGTAAACTTAACCCATAATTAGATTGTGAATAAAGATTTTCATGACTAACATTGACAATGAAGAGTGAGACATGTAACGGTAAGTAAATTCCTTAAATCAATAGATCTGTTAGTCTTCGACATTTGATGTTCGCCACATATTAGTTTTCATGGACTCATCTAGCTGAAGGCGCTCGATCACGTATCCGTACAAGATGACTAGTGAGTACACTGTGTTCAACTTCTCCTACAACCGTTAACCAGTTTAGATCAGTTACTTCTTGATATATAGATAGCCTATCAAATATTAACTTTGAATCTCTTCGCTTCTGACTTCTGATTTCACTGGGTTGGAATGTTTCGATTATAGAAGATGTTACTGGTTGAGGTGTTGTCAAACTCTAAATGTTTGTGATATTTTCAGACATTTTAGTGAAAATTATTAATTTATATAATAAGCAGTATTGGGAGTTATATTTAGCCCTTCATCCAATAAAAATGTTTTAACTTAAGTTAAACATTTAATAGTTGAATTCATGAGTCAATTAAAACTGGACAATCATGGCAAATTTGGAAGCACTAAACGACCGTTTCATCCTAGTTTAGGATACCTCAGTTGTGCTCACCCACGATCTTGCACGCGGGATACGAACCTAGGACCATTGGCCTCGGGCTCGAACACCTAACCTCTAGACCATTAACACGGCCACCAACGATAATAATGTCTAACTTTAAACAATCCACGAAATTGCACCACCTTTCGCTATTATATTCATTAAGTTACTGTTTCACAACAGACACAGATGAACTTCACTGGTTACAGTTTCTCACTAAATAATTATACAGAATTCTAACTCACTGACTGTCTATGTTATGTTTACTGTCAAATCAAAATATCTTCAATTAAGCTTATTATGATGTTCAAATAATGGAGACCGAGTGTTTACTTATAGTTCACTTTCATGTGAAGTTCATCAAAAAACATCACCCTGTCATAAGTTTCTTCAAACTTCAGAGACATGTAATTCATATTAAATTCAACATATTTCCAGTAGCGTGAAGTCTATGACTGATCTGTACATATAAACTCCTATATGCAAATCACTGTAGACATCTCTTAATGAATTCTATTTGTATTCAATTTGTATTTTGAATTAAGTGTAGGCTTGTAGTGTTAGTTGCTATGTCAAGCCTAAATAGAGCTTATTCTAGCTTCCGGACAGGTCACTTTATCCCTTCTTCTTGAGTCACATTTTGACCTTGTTAATTATGCTCTTATCAACCTTGATTGTTTTTATGTAAGCGTATGTGTTCACTTCGAATCCTATCCACCATATGCTTGTTACTTATTTTTGTTCGGCTTTAGATATAGATTAACGCTTGATTAAATGAAGTTGGTTCACATGCCTTCTCCACTGCACTTCATTTCGCTTCTTTACTCTGATTTCCAGTCCAGATCAAAGAGTATACAAAGTATATGTATTCAAAAATCCTTTCTCGTTATTGACTTATTTAATTCCGTTATATACTAACATGATTTAAGTCGTTAATTACATACGGGGATTGACGATATGTATATTTCAATAACAATCAGAAACGATCTAACTGGAGTCAGATACAGGAGCACTAAAAGCGATACAGGAAGTATTAAAATGGGTTTTGTGGATATTATAGTCTTTTTAATAGTTGAAATCATGAATCAATTGAAGCTAGACAACCATTGGAAAACCTGGAAGCACTTGACGGCCGTTTCGTTCTATTGTGGGATCGTGGATGCGCACCACTGAGGAGTCCCACACTGAGACGAAACGGATGTCGAGTGCTTCCAGGTTTTCCATGGTGATTTAGTTTCAATTGGCTAATGATTTCAACCATGAAATTACTCAAATCTCCACAGCGAAGGAATATATGTCGCTTAGGCAAGATTAATAACTATCTCATTTTGAATACATGACTTAGGTTGATGATGCCTGATAGTAACAGCTTCAGCAATCTTCAGAAGACTAAAGTTGGACTGTTAATTAACACTTATGAAAGATTCCAAGGTATCGACCTTATGTCTTGTGTCCAAAAGATGTTTGGCAATTGCATTTCTCCCTCTTATTCTACGGCTTTTTGAAACATACTCATCAAAATATCTAAGATATTCTCTCCATTCTGTTCGACCAATGTAGTTGCTTTGACAGGTACACTTAAACTTATAAACACAGTTGGTGGTAATATGAAAGAGGTGCTTGTCGACCTTTGGTCGTGTTATTGAATATATTGTTTTATACAGAATTAATAGTTTGGTTGCCGGGTAAGTTCTGGATCATGCAATGTTAAACATCCTGTTGATTGTGCTTGCTGAATATGGTAGATATTTACCATATTCGATTTATTCAATTTATTTACACTCTGGCTATACCAAACTAATGTGTTTTCAACATAGCTACCAACTAAACTCTTCCTTGCATGTAAAGTAAACCCATCTTGAATATCACAGGTTGTAAGTAGCTGACAAGTACCAAACGAAAAGAAATGAATTCATGTTATCCTACTAGAATCGTTGTTCTCACTAACTAAATTTATCATTATTATGAACCAATGAATAGATTTCAAGCTACGAACACCAGTAAAATGAAGTTATTAAGTTTCTCTTCAAACCTTCTTTCCCTCTCTCTATCATTATTTAGGTTTCCAACTTTAAGCAGAGACGGATAATGACTAGCAGTGGAATCCGGAACGTGCGTTTCGTCCCATTTGAGACTAGTAAGCTGAATGTGCCTGCATCCTAGAGTCGATGTTCACTCCGAAACTCAACCATCATACCGTTCGTTTCAACCGCAATCGCGTTATTCACTTAGCTACTGAGTTCAGATGGTCACCAGCTTGTGTATATATGCTATTAAAAGACTGATCAATTGCTGTCCCAGACAAACACATATTTAATAGTCAATAGGCTAAGGGCCTGATTGTCCACACTTGGTGACCAATCATATTTTACATTCACTGTCAGTGAATTATATACTTTCTAAGCTTATCTTTGTAATACATTAGGTACAAATGTAACAATCGATTTCCCTCATGTTTCCAAGTTATTGAATACTCTTTAATGAGAGATAGCAGATAGTTCCAAACTTATGTTTCATCCTAGTTGGTTTACTTACTTACTAATGCCTGGGCATGGGCTGCCGACCACCGTTGCCAATAAACGAAGTGATCGATCAATAAGTGGAGACTAATATCATACTCCCCTAGTCTAATACCATCAATCAACTCTGAGAGCTATTAAATAATTCAATAGGAGATAAGTCCAGAGTCTAAACACCTTAATGCTAACATTTCAGAATGTGAAGCTGAGTTAAAGCGGTTTCAAATCCCACTAAAAGCCTCGATTTCTTCAGGTACGCCTATGTATCAATGACTCTGACTCCAGATAATATATCTTCAAACCTCCAAAAACGACAACCACTTTCTCCAAGATTACCGAACACCTAAACTGGTGTTCAGCATTAAATCTTTCTTTTCAATCATCTTTATGTATACATGATTAACACATCTAATCATTGGAGTTATTCATCTACCCACAACATAATTTGCATAACATCAAGTCAACTAACCTAATTATTATCTTTGGTAGATATATCTATCTAAATATGGTTGAAGAGATGTTAACCCAAAAAAATATTCGAAAAAACTGACCTAATTTACTCTTCTCTTTTGTTTCTTTTTTTCTTGTCTTCATAATGCATTTAATTAAAACGCTTATTTAAGCGTAAAAAGGATTGTTCTAGAGTTTAATCAACGATTTCAAAAAAAGAAACAACATTAGTAACCGAATTCAGTTGATTAAGAAAGATTGGATAGGTAGGTCCTGGGTTCGAATCTCGCGAGGCGAGGTCGTGGATGCGCACTTCCACTGAGGAGTCTCACAATAGGACGAAATGGTCGTCTAGTGCTTCCGAGTTTTCCATGGTGGTCTAACTTCAATGGACTCACGCATTCAACTATGAAAAGATTGGATAGTTATTTCATCTTGTTTTATGGTTGATAAGCAGTGTAGAACCAAGGATCGAGGCCAGTATGTTTAGTTCTTGAGATGATCAACTTGTCAGAATCAAGTAGTTTATATTTTCAGCTTCAATCAATATGTGATGATCATTTAACGCATTGATTATACCAGTATTATGGCATATGCTATTTATGTTGACAGATATAAGTAGTATGTAACAGTAATCGGAAATGGAATACCAACCAGCAGAATAGTAAAGGAAACAGAAAGTAATTGAAATAGCAAAAGAATTGGAAGAAACATGATGAGCCTTATAATCGATATCGACTAGGGTTGAATTAGTCATTCAGATCACAATGAAACTCTTGTATGATTGAGTCAAGTGCACTTCTTATTCATTGAATAACATCTAATATTATAGATCCTGTTGAAAATTACTGGTCTTTGATTTCGCTATTGAAAAATATCAATAATTTATGGTTGAGATCATGAATCGATCAATGTTAGGCCACCATTGAAAACCTGTGAGCATTAAACAGCCGTTTTATCCTAGTATGGGATCCCCGACAGTTCACATCTAAGGCCATACACGCGGGACTCGAGCCAAGGACACCCGTTCTCGTGTGCCAACGATTAGCCTCTAGACCACAATATCATAGGTCGACTACTGTTAAATATTATCACCGCTGGATGCCTGCTCAATGGTCTACAGGTTAGATGAGACCGAGGGTATATTACTGAGGAGTCTCACACTAGGACGAAACGGCCATCCAGTGATCTCAGATTTTCAATATTGATCTAGCTCAGATCGACTAATGAATTCAACTTTGAAAATTTATTTCATGGTAAACGAAGAATAACTCCCTTTAAATAGTGAAAATGAATGAATATTGAACTTTAAAAAACCTATCCCATAGTCTTTATTCAATTTTAAAACTACTTCATTGGTATATCAATCTGTGTCAGCTCATTAACATAAAGCTTAACCAACCGTGATCATTAATTAAACTATGTAGGGCATTTCGCTTCCATAAAAATAGATGAGTATTGTATGTTTACACAAGAACTGGGATCAATGTAATGAATAAAATCGACATGTGAACAAAATTTGTTGGTTAACTTATTTATTTATTTATTTGAATACATAAATATTGGTACATAGGGGAAGCGAATACATATACTCTACTCAAGTCATTTGATTTGTGTGTGGGCTAAGATACTGTCCTGGTGCCCAAACCAGAGCTCATGGTTTTCTTAGGGGGTCACACTCAGAGCATATGACTTAGAGGTCTAATCCATAAGACAATGGAGCAACATGAGGAGATTCAGTCCCATGATAGTCAGTGAAGAACAATAGGTTCATACACCATTTGATTACATAGGATCCTAAAACCCATGTGGACTATTGGCTTTGAGTCAATGTTTTTTCAACTCTCTCAGGTGGATCTTCCGTATCCACCAACTCAGTTAAAGTGCTGGATATTTGCTTTTCGTCTTTTCAATTTTGTAAATATCATCCCTGTCACGAGAGAAGGGAGTATGACTTCCCTGTCAGTGGTTGTATGCACATGGCAGTGTGAGAGCATTTGGCGAGGGAGAGCTGACTCTCCCAACCCTCGGCCGTACGAGGATATTCGGGGGCTGGTTAACTTAAGAGACGTAAATGTCCGTAATATAGGAAAAAACTTATTCGAAACCTTTTTAACTTGAATATTGCTTTTAATCATCATTCATTAACTATGTGAGTTAGAGATACTACGAGATTGGGATTAATTAAGTCGTCATATAAGTGATAATACATATTTAACCATATTGATTATTAATGATGGATTTAAAGAATGAAAGAATCGTAGATAACACTGAAACCTAGGATGAACATTTAATCCCATTTAAGATTTATCAGTTGGATGCAGTTGCACGCTGATGTTGATGTTTACATAGTGACTTGCATCATGTACCTCCCGGTGTTGTAAACTGAGGTATATTGAATTCAGATTGTCATTCATTCAATGGATGTGATGTTTACATTGTTATTTATAATTCTACTACTGATCATAATCCAATTATTGTATGAAATGGTCAGTTATAAGCAGTCCTCACAGGATGTACATATGCCAACAAAGACTGACCGAAATTCGATCCAGAATATCAACAAACGTATAATTCAAGCTCTCACTAATAAATAAAATGATAACTAATCTATGTTACTGATATTGTGACTTTTTGCCGCGTATTTTCATTGGACGGTACTGATCTTACTTACTTACTTACGCTTGTTAACCCTCGTAGAGAAGCATAGGCTGCCCACCAGCATTCTCCATCTAACTCTGTCTTGGGCAATCCTTTCTAGTTCTTCCCAGTTACCATTCATCCTTTTCATATCTGCTTCTATTTCCCGACGTAATGTGTTCTGTGACCTTCCTGTTTTCCACTTTGCTTCCGGATTCCAAGTTAGGAATTGCCTCGTGATGCAGTTTGGTGATTTTCCACTTCTAATGTCTTTTCCTAATTTCCTCTTCAGCTGGAAGCTGGTTTGTTCTCTCCCATAAAACGCTGTTGCTGATAGTATCTGGCCAGTGAATGTAACTCCGCCTGTAGCTCTCCCAGAGTTACTGCCGGTCCCAAGCTCAGGTTAAGTGGGAGGGTTGGGCATGGGGTTAGCGTCCCCACCCTGTAGAAAAACTAACTCGCTAAAAAAAAAGCTAACCAGAAAAAAATGACACTGATCATTTGTTGATATTTAATATAACCATCCTAATTCTTATACCTTTTATGGACTCAGTTCTCCAAATATATGTATTCATGGGGGGAATTTAAATCTACGATGAAACCTTTAACCTGAGTAAAGTATATTTTGTAAGCTAGTAATGTGCATGAGTAGTCATATCTCAAATCTTTAAAGTACAATAAACCAATTAGTGAAATGAACATAAAAGTTCACATTCTAGTTATATTTTAATGAAATCACTTACAATCAGAAGGGTTTTTTTGTGGAGATTTAGTATTTACATAGTTGAAAGCATGAGACTGGTAGGTTCGAGGTTTGAATCTCCCGAGGCTAAACGGCCGTCCAGTGCTTCCAGGTTTTCCTTGGTGGTCTAGCTTCTATTAACTCATGCTTCAGACTATGAAATCACTTACATTAACTGTTCTAATGTTACATTAGGGACCAAAAAACATAATATAAGTAGTATGACTTATTGTTACGTAATTCGACGTAGTTAGCCGTAAACTCTAGATCGATATCTTTTGTCAGTTGTCACTTGTATTCAATCCTGATGGAATGATTATTCCCTATGATATTTAAACAAGCATCACTATGTTTTATAGTCTTAGTCATTACTACTAAGCTACTTATGCAGTAACTGACACAATGGGGTTCGAATCACCTAGGAAACCAATGATATGTAGTGTTTATAAATATATGAATGAAAGGAATGGCACGAAATGGAAATGAAGATAACGTTAATCTGTTGTAGTTCTAATTATGAAAGAAAAAAACAATATGTATAATTGTGATTAGTAGTGGTATCCAGGATACGTGTTTCGCCCCATATAAGACTCGTCATATGAATGTACCTTTACCCCCCCCCCAGTATTGACATTTACACTGTCCATTCTTATATCCACGAACTCGAGTTCAACAAGGATTCATATTTACTTAGAAATAATTTGGCGGCCTGCTTAAACATCTGGATTACCTGTTCCTGACATCTAGATATTTCAATAAGTAATCAAATATTTTTTCTATTTTTGTAGTTGAAATCATGAGTCAATTGAATCTAGACCACCATGGAAAACTTGGAAGCACTGGACGGCCGTTTCGTTCTATTATGGGACTCCTCAATGGCAGTGCGCATCCACGATCCCGCACCCGCGAGATTCGAACCCAGGACCTACATCATCATGACTATTAATCACATAACCTATTAAGGTGAGTTTCTAAAAAGTGTACAACCTTTCATTGTACAAGGTACAAAGCAACCTAATCAAAGATATTGTTATTGCTGGCACTAAGCAATAAAAACAATGTTGATTGACTAAACAGTTAACTTCTAACTACCGTTACGATTAATTAATCAGTAGTGTAGTCTACTTTTCATTCAAATTTTTATTGAATATGTAAATATATAGAGAAAGAAAATTAAATTTTCATCAGAAGGGATTTTGTGTATATTATAGTAATTTTAATAGTTGAGATCATCAATCAATTGGGTTCGAATCTCGCGAGGCGGAATCGTGTATGTGCACTGCCATTGAGGAGTCCCATAATAAGACAAAAAAGGTTGTCCAGTCCTTCCAGGTTTTCCATAGTGATCTAGCTTCAATTGATTCATGATCTCAACTATTAACATCACTATAATATTCACCAAACCCCCTTTCTGATTATAATAATGTGTTACATATGATGATCAATTTAGAAAATCAGTTTCAAGTAGAATGTAAATACTAACTAATCAGTTTTCAATTATGATAATGAGTTCAGTAGTATAGAATACGAAAGGGGAAACAAGCTGGTTTATCCATATACTCTCCCCAATACACACACACACATACACACTTGTATACCCATATATAAGTATATATCTGTTATATCTTAGTAAAGATTAAAGTATGGGTAACTTCTGAGATCTATTAATGGATTAATATTCAATATATATATCCTTATTGAATAACTATTCAGTAATAAGATCATGTGTATCTATATTCATCTTATTATAAGGTTCATTTTGACCTATAGATTATTATCGTATGATTCACTGTTCCTGAATTATACTCAGTTTATTGATTACTGACTCCCACATTCACAGCCACATTTGGCTTGATCTTGCAGAAATGTTATTTTCTATTTTATGGTGTGATGCAGTCTGTCTGTCTGGTATATAAACCAAGTATCCTTGGAATAAATGATTCGGATGTCAGAAGCTGTTGTTAGTGTTCTGGACTCAACTGGAACGGCTAGGCGGACAAAGGATCAATGAGGATGCTAGACTGCTCATACCGGTCAAACGTCATTGTTTTATTACAGTGTTAAGATTAGACAAGTCTTATTTCGATTGGCGGATAAATCACGTGATGAAAGGCCGGACAATATCCATAAAAGATATATGACAGATGTAGTGCAAACTTGAACATTGAATAAGTAACAATGTAAACGAAATCATAGCACTTATCTATGGATGATTGACCTTATTTATACATCTTGTAGTGTTTTTAATGTGAACCATATTAATTTACTGGCTTCAAGAGATATTTCCTTGAGTTCTAGTGGGAAGCAGTGATCGATGCAGTACAACCACGTCTGTTGTAGAGATATCAACTCACTGAAGACAATTGGTGAACGGTTGCTCGAAATCGTGGATTGGTTGAAGTTAGACATTAACACCATTGGATGCCGGCCAGCTCAATGGTCTATCGGTTAAGTGCTTCGGCGCGAAACTGGTAGGTCCTGAGTTCGAATCTCGCGGGTGAGGGATCGTGGATGCGCACTGTTGAGGAGTCCCATAATAGGACGAAACGGTCGTCCAGTGCTTCCAAGTTTTCCATGGTGGTCTAGGTTCAATTAACTCATGATTTCAACTATGATAATTTACAATTGACCACTGGAAGGAAGAAAAAGCATAAAGTTGGATAATGAAGATGAAGAACTATCAGATTGTTCAAGGAACTGAAATGAAAATTTTATTTATTTTCAGAAGGTTTTGTAGAGATTTGAGTAATTTTTTTATAGTTGAATTCATTAGTCAATTGAAGCTAGACCACTATGAAAAACTTGGATGCACTGGATGGCTGTTGTGTCCGAGTATGGTACTGCTCAACAGTGCATATTGACGAACTCAGATGGTCTAGCTTTAACTATCGGTTCAAGGTTTATTGAATCAATGTTCATGAACGAAAAATCTAAGAAATATATAATATACCTTTATGGGCCAGGGTAATTTTGCACTGATTTTCAGGAGAATCAGACATCATCCAGACTTTCACGCGGCAACCCAAACAGTACAACTCAATCCCGTTTAATAGGAGAGCCAGACACTGTCCAGGCTTAACCCAAACAGTACAGCTCAATCCAATAGGATAACCAGACGCTATATAGGCTTCAACGCTACAATCCAAACAGTACAGCTCAATCCTGTGGCACAACCACACAGGTACCAAGCATATTATTCTCTTCTCTGTAATTGTATACACAACTTAATATGATTCATCTACAATGCTGGTAGCAAATGCTCCATTGGGAGTAACAGGCGTAAGTAAGGAACAATGATACACTTAATATTTTATACTGTCATCAAGATATCAGTTGAAATGAATTCGTAATAATGTCATATAGTTGAGATCATGAGTCAATTGAAGCTAGACTACCATGGAAAACCTGGAAGCACTGGATGGCCGCTTCGTCCTACTGTGGGACGAAACCCCTTTCTTAATAATCTATCAGTAACAAGATCAATTGAATTTATAATGAATAATATTGGATATAGATTTTATGATTTGATCATACGTTTTAATATTGTTAGCTATAAATTGCTGAGACTAGAATTTACAGACGACGTTCGGGTGACGCCAATGACCTTGAAAAAAATCGCCCAACCTATTGTGGTCATAAATGGTTATAAATTAGAGTGAAAAATTAAAATCAAGATTTAAGCTTAAGAATTACAGTTATGACATTCATTATCAAAAGACAACTTCCCCCCCTCACTAAATAAATGAATGAATTCTGCGCCAAAATTCAAGACTGGCTATCTTAAATCTGATTGGTTGGTTCACAAATTATAAGAAAGGGTTTTGTGGAGATTTAGTATGTTTCATAGTTGAAAGCATGAATCCTGGGTTCGAATCTCGCGAGCGCGGGTTCGTAGATGCGCACTGCTGAGGAGTCCCATAATAGGACGAGTTGACCGTCCAGTGCTTCCAGGTTTTCCATGGTGGTCTAGCTTCAACTGACTCATGCTTTCAACTATGATTCACAAATTATAGTTTAACCTTTAAAATCTTAAAAGTTTGGGGATCAGTGATCTAAATTTAATGTTCATTATTTGAAAAAAGAAAATGTATTGTTATCAGAGTGTGCTTTGAAGTAGAGGTGATCCGATCAAATAAAGATCTAAGTTCATTCACTTGATATTGTTTGTTTGAATCTTCCCATTAATGTTTAGGAATACAATTGATTAGTCTCTTATTGGCATATGTGCAAATTGTGTGTATTGCCTCGACATTGCCTTAATTCACAAGCATTATAAGCAAAGATGGATAGCGGCTAGTAGTGGAATGCAGTTTGATGCGCGTTTCGTCCTACTTGGGACTCCTCAGCTGGATGAATCTGCACCTCAGAGTTGATGTTCACTCTAGGACTCGAACCCCGTACCGTTCCTTACAAACGCAATCGAGTTATCCACTTAGCTACTGAGTCCTGATAGTTACTTGCTTGTGAGATGGGGTGAAGTTTAAATTCCCTTGGTATTGTTTGTTTTGAAACTTCCCGATGATGTTTTGGAATCAATGATCTTAATTTAATATTCAATGTATGTACTTGTGTAGTGAACGAGAACACAAGCGGAAACAATCGAATGTAGTTGAATACAAAATTAAAGAACATCTTAGTGAAATCTGAGAACCATACGGTAAATATTACATCTGCAAAATGTCAATCAATCGTCTCCGACTTCATTGTTCCTTCATTTCCACGCTATTCATTTTTCGTTCTCGTTCTGTTTTCTTAGATCTCCAGGTATGTCACTCTGGATTGATGATACATACTACTTATATCTGTCGATGCCAGTAGCATACACTAAAGGCATTTTCAGCGGTATACTGAAATGATATCTTAAGCGTATCTCAAATTATATATGAAACAATCAGTTAAGCATTTAAATCACAATTATGGTGATATGATTGATCTTGTTAACAACATCATACGGTTTAAGTCTAATGATTTCAATATTCGAACTACGTGTAAAGTGTCGATAAAGTTCGACAATAATACTTTAGAGGGGTTTTTTTGTATTTTTCAGTATTTTCATGGTTGAAATTATTAGTCAATTGAAGGAAGACCACCATGGGAAACCTGGAAGCAGTGGACGACCGTTAGGTCCTGGGTTCGAATTTCGCTAGGCAGGATCGTGGATGCGCACTGCCACTGAGGAGTCCCATATTAAAACCAAACGACCTTCCAGTGCTTCTAGGTTTTCGATGGTGGTCTAGCTTCAATTGACTCATGATTTTAACTATGAAAACAGTATGTTATTTCGCTAAAGAAACTAGGAACGAAAGAATTTCACCCGGTCAACGTATTTAATGGCTAAGATTTTTATTAACTGTTATTATCCACATTACGTCACTTTGACACCATGATAGACCAAGAACATGTTTAACGTGTTGAACATAAGAAGATTAGGTGATGAGGATTCACACATCAAACTGAAGATAAACATGAATAAACACATATTATATGCAGAGAGGTTTGTTGGAAATATTAACAGAGTTATCATGAGTAACAACTAAGTTCACCTATCAACTAATTTGATCCTACATGTAAATCGCATAATCTACTCGTTACTTCATCTTCAGTAGTCCAAAAGGCGGATACGGAAGATCCACTTGAGGAAGTTGGAAAATACTGATTCCAAATCAGTGGTACACATCGGTTAAAGGATCTTAAGGAATCAAATGGTGTATGAACCTATTGTTTTTCACCGACTATAATGGGACTGCATCTCCTCAAGTTGCTCCACTATCTTGTGGATTAGACGTTTAGGTCAATAGGCCTGGTTGTGGCACCTTAAGAAAACCACGTGCTTCTGTTTCGGCACCTGGAGAGTATTCCAGCCTTTACACAAATCAAATGATTTATGTGGCATATGTCTATTTGCCTGCCTCCTTATAACAATGTTTGAAGCGGAAGGCACTGAGTTCGAGTCCCAGAGTGAACATCATCTCTCAGATGCAGGCACATCCAACTGACGAGTCCCAAGTAAGACGAAACGCGTGTCAAACTGGATTCCACTGCTAGCTACTATCCATCTTTGCTTCCAATGTTTATATGTTTAAATGAATAAATAAATCTGTAAGAACATTGACAATATGTCCATTATCATTTCACCCAACATATATACATACATTGTTATATTAAACGAAATGTTCTAATTTGAATTATTCAAATATACAAGACAAGTTTGACAGCATTCAAACATGTAAGATATACCTATACGCTATCATATTAGTTATTGATACTTATAATAATTTACATTGACATATTCTAGTTAAATGGGTATATGTCACTCATGGATAACTGTTTGAACTGTTTATCTCATTTTGACAGATAGTAACTAAAGCTTAATAAGTTATGCATAGATTTATATATTTAGTGTATGGTCCTTATTCCTGCCTAATCCTACGTGTTAAAGTTCAGAACAGCAACAGCGTTTTATGGGAGAGGAAAAACTAGCTTCCAGCTGAAAAGGAAATTAGGAAAAGACGTTGGAAGTGGATCGGACATACATTGAAGAAATCACCAATGTGCATTACAACGCAATCCCTAACTTGAAATCCGGAAGGGAAGCGGAAAAGTGGAAGGCCAAGGAACACATTACGCCAGGAAATAGAAGCAGATATAAAAAGGATGAATGTTAACTGGAAAAAAACTGGAAAGGATTGTTGAGGACAGAGTTGGATGGAGAATGCTGGTGAGCGGCCTATGCTCCTCGACGAGGGGTAACAGGCGTAAGTAAGTAAGGGTTTATATACAAACCAAACAGACCACATGATATACATCATGTTATTACGAGTTCACCTTACTCGGTCAAAGACACAGTGACACAATAGACTATTCTAATCCGTTGTTCCCGGACCCTGTTAACTAGATCAAGAAGTCTTAATGAGGCGTGAAGAATGTATTCTACGAGCAGCCATAAAATACGAGGTCACTAAGCACAAAAATCAAGCTTATTTATACAATTATAGAAAGGTCCTTAAGAGAGCCACAAAATAGCGTACTAAAAAAAATCCGTCAACCAATGACAGTCAAAGATTTCCAAGTGAGAAATGTAAGCTGTAGGTTAACTAAGCGTTTTTTGGCGCAAAAATATAAAGTGAGTTCAGGGGATTTTACGTCCTCAATACCACATTAAACTATAAAATCGTAAGTATACATTTGTACAAGATTTAGCCCAAAGTGGCTGTGAGTATTGGAGACAGTAATTGATAGACTGGGTATAACTCAAGAATGGTAAGTCGTATAATAATAGTCTATGAATCAAAATAAAGCTTATAATAAAAAGAACATGAATATGAATAGTTGAATTAGTTAACAATTATACAATAAAAATATATTTATCGTATTATCCATAAATGTATGAATAATAGTTAGAAATTACTTAACCGTTGATGTTATGTTCAAATATTAGATGCATTTGATGGAAAGGGTAAATTATAGGCTTAAGTCATGAACTAATCAATGTTAGACAACCACTGAAAACCTGTAAGCACTAGATGACCATTTCCTTCTAGTATGGGACTCCTCAGCAGTGAGTATCCATGATCCTGCACGTGAGACTCGAAGCCAAAACGTTTGATCTCACACATGAATGCTTGATCCATAGATCACTGAGCCCACATTTAATGGTGTGAATGTCTAACTTCAATCAATTCACGATACTGAACAACCATCTTCATTTGTCTTTTGTGAGTAATTGCTTCAAATACAATACGACTGAACTTCTCTGATTACATTTTACTAGACTTTCGAGAGCTTAAGTGTTCACACGCTAGACTAAAAGTCCTGGAACCGGTTTTCACACATGTGTTCATGGATGCGCACCGCTGAGGAGCCTCATACTAAGACGAAACGACCGTCCAGTGCTTCCTTGATTTCAATGGTCGTCTAATTTAGATTGGCTCATAATTTCAATGAAACTTAACAATCTCCATAACCCCATATTGATATATTGTAAGCATTGAAATTCCTGGTAAAAAATCTGGCTTTTCAATCATTTATTGTTTAAAATTGAACACCTCTGTGAAGTATATTGACTTTGTGATTCGCACTATAGAAGTTTATCTCTATAACCTCAAGTGCTACCGAAAGTTTGAAACTTAAGTTTAGAAATAGCACTACCAATTACGTTTTAAAACAAAAAAGAGACTAAGCACAAGCAATGTGGTTATCAGGACTCAGTGGCCGAGTGGACAACGTGATGGCGTTTGAAGCGAAAGATACTGGTTTCGAGTTCCAGAGTGAACATCAACTCTGAGATGCAGTTACATCCAGCTGACGGGTCCCACATAGGATGAAATGCGCGTGCTGGATTCCACTGCTATCCACCATTTGTCTTTGTTTATAATGCTTGTGAATTAAGGCTATATCGAGACAATACAAAACGCAGATCCTGGATTACACTACTAGCCACCATCCATCTTTGCTTATAATGCTTACGATCTAAGGCGATATCGAGGCAGTTCGCACAGGATGCACATATGCCAATTAGAGACTGACCAGTTGCAGTCCTAAACATAGATGGGAAGATTCAAATAAACGATAACAAATGGGTTTAAAGAAACTATTCGACTTTCAACTTACTTGTAAAACAGAAAAAACTCCTTCGTTACTATCTAATTGAATAGTTGTTAACAAGACTCTTAACTAGTTATGTAACCTTTCCCTCAAATCTATAGATCATAACGTTTGTTCCCCTTTGAAACATTTTGAATAGAACAATTTGAATACTGTGATAACAGAAAGAAAAAACACCCTGACAACAAATCTCAATGTTACTTATTGTTAAATCTAAATGAGACCATAACAGTTGACGACAAACAAAAATGTTCCTTATCATATGATCTATGAAACATGAAATAAAGACATTTATTTTCTTACTTCATATGGAATAAGTGTGAGACTGAACAAAAATCATTTACAGAAGAATGTTTCTTACTCTCTTTCTCAATTGGTATTGTTTGGTTGAATCTTCCCATTGATGCTTAGGACTGCAACTGGTCAGTCTCTTATTGGCATATGTGCATGCTGTGCGTATTGCTTCAGTATAGCCTTAATTCACAAGCATTGTAAGCAAAGATGGATGGTAGCTAGCAGCGGAGTCCAAGATACGCATTTCGTCCTATTTGGGACTCGTCAGCTGATATACTTGCATCTCAAAGTTGATATTTACTCTGCGACTCGAACCCAGTACCTTTCGCTTCAAACGCCATCGCGTTATCCACTCAGCTGCTGAGTTCTGATAGCCACTTACTTGCGTAATGGGGTGAAGTTTAAATTCACTTGGTATTGTTTTATTGAATCTTCCCACTGGGTTCGAGTCCCAGAGTGAACATCAACTCTCAAATGCAGGCACACTCAGCTGACGAGTCCCAAATAGGATTAACCGCTCGTCAAACTGGATTCCACTGCTAGCCATTATCTATCATTACATCATTTTGCTTATACGTTTTCAATGTTATCAATGAATAGAACAATTATTGTTATATCTTGTGGCTTTGTGTACTATTAATATATAATGTAATGATACCGTCAATTAGAGAACAGTGATTTATCAACAGGACCAATGATACTTAAAACCCATACGAGCAGTCTATACTCCTAATCAGTCCTTCTCCTTACCTAGTCATGCCTGCCCGTTGAGTCCAGTAACACCAATCTCAGCCTCTACAATATGATGATAACAAGAACTATCACTGATTTCAACTCTATAAATATGAAATATAAAACGATTTCAAAGCACTATCGAGTTTGTAGTATGATTAAGACAAGATTTCATTATGTAAATAAGTAGTATTACTAAAACATACTAAAGAAAAAAAACATAAAAATTTCAATGAAATGACTTTAAGTAGAATTAACTAGTCGCCTTCACCAGTAGTTAATTACCCTATACACATTGAAACATATGGTAGACTAAAACAAAGTGAACAAATGGTATGTAAAATCAAGATTAAACAATAAAAATAAACAAGTCAAAAGAAGAAAAGGAAACGTGAAACACATTGGCAGTAAAGATGAAACTAAAATATTCAAATAAAGAAATAAGTAAAAACCTGTAAGTACTGGAAGAGCTTTACGTTCTATTGTGGGACTCTTCAGTGGCAGTGCGCAACCATGGCCTCATTTAGCACAAGTGGTATTTCCTGAAGTTCTAGTGAGAATCAGTAACCAGTGGAGTTCAACCGGGTGTGTTGTGAGATAGTAACTCATCGAAGACAATGGTGGATGGTTGCTCAATTTCGTGGATCGGTTGAAGTTAGACATTAACACCGCTGAATGACAGGCGGCCTAGTGGGTTAGAGGTTAAGCGCTCGCGAGCAAGACCGATAGGTCTTGAGTTCAAATCTCGAGAGGCGGGAGTCCCACAATAGGACGAAACGGTTATCCAGTGCTTCGAGGTTTTCTATGGTGGTCTAGCTTCAATTGACTCATGATTTCAACTTTAAAATTACTGAAACCTCCACAAACCCCACTTCTGAATATAAGAAAGAATTCATAAGTGGCTTCTTACAGACAAATTAGTAGTTTAAAATGGCTATCAACTTACATTCAAAAATAGATAGGATGTTCATGGTATAGTGAGACCTACTGTAGCTTTGGCAGAAGAAAAAAGCCTGCCTACATCATCATACCATTTGGAGGTGATTGAAATAGCTTTTTATTGAAACAAACGCTCAAATCAGTCATTAACAAAACATATTTTGCAGCAAAGGTAATTAATAAAGAAAGAACACAGTTCATTCTTCGTCGAACACCTAAAAGACATGAAAAACATTGCGTCACATCTCACTATGTTTGCTAATTTAATTGTGTGTGGTCACACATACATAGGAAGAAGTAATTGTGATCTCAAAATTAGAGTGTGTGAATATGTACCAAAATGGTTGCGGAAATAAATAGAGGCGAGGTCGTGGATGCACACTGCCACTGAGGAGTCTCACAATAGGACGAAACTGCCGTCCAATGCTTTCAACTAGGGTCAAATGACCCAATATAAGTAGAGGATAAACATCCTTCATCCCCCTGTTGTCAAACATAGTTGAAATAGGTCATAAGATTGATCTTAAATCGGCTTTTGTGGTGTTGTACAAAAGTGTAAAATGGCATATACTAAGGTTTATTGAAGCCTTACCAATATGAAAATTCAACCCCCCCCCCTGTAAACTTCAAGAATAACAAGGTAGGTAACATAGACTACTTATAATTTACAAATAGTATGATGTAAAATTAAAAAAGGTAATAATAAATGAGGTGAACATTAAAACCGATTTATACATCTATCTACTTAATACTATGTAATGTGTAGTACGCATTAAACGTTAAACAATCCCTTTGAAAGATAGCCCCAAAACCGAGATCCAGTTCAAAAATACTTATCTATTTATTACTGGAAATTAGGTTGTCACTCAACTTAGTCATTATCTAGGAATGAAGTAAATAAGTCATGTGTTATCGGATTTAAGGGTTTTGAACTTGTCACAAATGCTCATCATTCCAATTTTATTACATTTCATGCCAATAAATGGTCTACCAACCACTTTGAGCTTCATTCACAAACAACCCGACTTCAAGGGTAGATCAAAGCAAAACTGGTACGGCCGAGAGTGGAAAGAGTCCGCTCTTCCTTTCCAAATGCTCTCACATGACCACGCGTATAAAGCCTCTACCAGGAAAGTCCTACTCATTGCCTTCTCGCACTACGGGTGTTGTTCACAAAATTAGGAGGACGAAAAGCCAATATTCGACGCTTTAACAGGGTCGGTGGACAGGGAAAGTCCACCTAGGGAAGTTGGAAAACCCTGATTCCAAACAATGCTGCACATAGGCACGTTGCATCCTATCTGGGACTCTACAACTGAATGTGATTGCGTCTGAGTTTATGTCTACCCCGAGACTTAAACTCACTACTGTTTGCTTCAAGCACTATCACATCATCCGCCTAGCTTTCAAGTCCTGATAGCCATCTGCTTGTGCAATGGAGTGAATTTTAAATTCACTTGGTATTATTTCCTTGTATCTTCACATTGATGTTAAGGACTGCATCTGATCAGTTTCTTGTTGGCATATGTGTATCCTATGCGGACTTTCTCGATATTGCAACCCTTAACAACAATGGTAAGATACAAGCAAATAATACCAAGTGAATTTAAAGGGTACATTCCAAATGAACCAATGTTACCAAGTTTCAAATATTGTATCCCCCAACGTACATTCAAAAACCTAGTCAAAATTTTAATTAGTTTTAACTGTCTACCTGGCAATCTTTTGTGAGCTTCGTTTAATGAAGTAATCATCTCTATATAGTGTTCAGAATAGGTATTAATTATGTTTTATATTTTTAAACCTTTTCCAAGTTTTCTTTAAAGAACTTGTCTACATAATGAAATACTCATTGATGGAGTTTTGTTCTCTGAGCTAGATGGTTTAGTCGTAGAGCTTCCATAGTTATTTCTGAACGACATCATCAGCACAAACTTCAAGTTGAAGTGAAATGTTCAAATTTCTCCACATGTGGTTCACAGCTTGTCCTGTACACCTCGACGTTGATTAGTCCTTGTTGACTTTCTACCCGAAGTTTGTGCTGATGATGTCGTTCAGAAGAACGATGAAAGCTCCACGATTAAACCTTCCAGATCAGAGAACAAAACTTCATCAAAATCATCCACCTGAGCTATAAATCTTCTCCACTATCTCGAAATACTCATTGACTAACAAAAAAAATTAATTCAGCAATTTTATTTTAGAAAAGCTATACAATCCTTTATCTATATATACGATAATAACAAACAGTTTGTTGAATCATTGTTTTCTATAATGGAATACCATTGTTATTGAGATTGATTGATAACTGGATGGTGATCAATGTTATGTATGTCAGGTCTTTCTTAGTGCAGATCCAACCCTATCGATCAAGTTACAATGTGGCCATTAGTCTAGATGAGTCAACATTGTGTGCACTATGTTGAGATAAGATGGTGATTGTAGGTAGTCAACGAGAAACCCTGTCATCTACCTCCAACCACCATCTTACCATTGTTATTGTATTAAGGTGAAACGAACTTTGTAATCTTTGTAATATTTCTTCAAATCAAGCGAATAAATGATATCCAGCCGATGAGTCCTAAATAGGACGAAACGCGCGTCAAATTGGATTCCACTGTTAGCTACTATGTATTTTTATTTATAATCGGACAAATCTTAACTTATATACAATTCGAATGCGTCGGTAACTACTAATTCCCTGAAGAAATATAAACAAGGAATAACCAATAATTGTAGGTAACCTTTAATTACCTTTATTAACCTATAATTATTGTAAACAAAAACATTCTAATCATCTTACTACATTCAAATTATAATTCGTTATTAACTTACTAAGTGTATTGTCTTTATTCATATTACGTAATCTAGTAAGGCCAAAGGGAAAGAGTGCTATATCCTAGCGAAGAGATGAGTACAGGTAACTCTCCTGGGACCTATTAATGGACGATTATTCTATATATATATTCTTATGGTTTAACTATTGAGTAATTAGATTGTGTATATCCATATTCATCTTATTATAAGCTTCATTTTGATCTATGGATTGGTATTATACGAATTACTGTCCTTAAATTATACTCAGTTTATTGATTATTGTCTCCCACGTTCACAGCCCCATCTGTCTTGAGCTTGTACAAATATTATTTTCCACTTTATGGTGTGATGCAGTCTGTCTGTCTGGTATATAAACTAAGTATGATTGAAATAAATGATTCTCATAGCAGGAGCTGTAATTGGTGTTTTTTGGACTCAATTGGAAGGGTTAGGCGGACAAGGGACCAATAAGGATGCTGGACTGTTTATACCGGTCGAACGTCATTGTTTTGATACAGTGCTAAGATTGAGAAAGTCGTATTTCGATTGACGAGTCAATCACACGATAAAAAGCCGGACATAAGACTTCAACCAATACAAAAGAACACATTACGCCGAAAAATGGAGACGGACATGAGAAGAATGAACAAAAATTGGATAGAACTAGAAAGGAAGACCGAAGACAGAGTGAGTTGGAGAACGCCGGTCGGCGGCTTATGTTCCGTTAGGAGTAACAGGCGTAAGTAAGTAAGTATGTAATCTAGTATTATAATCTTTCAATTACATCATCTTGGTTAAACCTTGTCCACATTTCTCGTGAGTGGGATCGTAGATATACACTGTTGAGGAGTCCTATACTAGAATGAAGCGGCTATCCAATGCTTCCAGGTTTTCTATGGTAGTCTAGCTTGAAATGACTGATGAATTCAACTATTACTAATATTATAATATCCACAAAAACCTTTTTACAGTTATACACTGTTATGCTGACTTATTCAACATTAACGACCTACATTATTGAATGTTATCAAAGAAGATTATTAATAGAAATCAATCATGATCATCTATGTACATTCATGATAGATAAGTCTATGATAATTCAATAATAGAAAAAAATTTGGCACGTCTACAAAATTTCTGATTTTCTCGTATGGATTGTCTAGTGATTCCAAATCCAATCCAAAAGTGATATAGACAAATTTATGCAACTTTTTCTTTAGTTGGACCGTCTTTGAAAGAGTCTGTCAGGTCCAAGTCATCAGAACTCATTTAAAACTATGATTGATTATACTTCATGAGCATTCGTGAAAATGGTAAAACAAAAAATAAGGTCGCTTTAATAAATGAGATCTTGAGTCAACTGCAGCTAGACCACCATGGAAGACGTCGAAGCACTTGACGGTGGTGGGACTCCTCGACAGTGCGCATCCACGACCCTATCTTGCGATATTCCAACCTAGGACCTATCGGTCTCGTGCCCCATCGCTTAACCTCTAGAACATTGAGCCGGCTGACGTCCAACGGTGTTAACTTCTAACTTTAAATAATCCACAAAATTTGAGTAACACATTCACCATTGTCTTCAATGAGTTACTTTCTCACAATAGACCCGGTTAAACCTCACTGGTTACTGCCGGCCGTCTAGTGCTTCCAGGTTTTTCATGGTGGTCTATCTTCAATTGACTTATGATCTCAACTTATCTGTTGAAACCGTTATTGTATATATAGTTTTTAACTTAAACTTACTAATTGACTAATTTGTATTAATGTAAATTGAAATCCAACTTGTACACTTTTAGATGCATTAAATATTGGTCTAGATGCTGTATCATATCCATTTAATATTTTGGACAATAATCTTTGTTCATCTGTCATAATAGGTACAATAAATGATGTGGATAAATTAGATTCATCTGCATTAGGATTCATATTTGAATCATCGACATAACTTTGGACTTCCTCATTGTCAACTGTCATATCTACATTCTCCTCCATGATTCCTTCATGATAGATGATACTGTGAATAGGTAACAAATAATTCATAAGTAAACTGTATATATAATATATCCACTTCATTATGATTTATGATTAAGGGGTTGATCTTGATCTGATTTGATTATCTGATCTTTTTGTAATGTATCCAAATATAAAAAAAGGACAACTAGTTACTATGGCTACACATATATTATGTATTAAAAGATCATTATAATTAAATTTGGTACGAAAAAAAATTGAAAGTGATTTATGAAAAAAGGAATTATTTGATTGGTTGTTAGTAATCAACCAATAAGATGTCAGAGATTATTACTATTATTATTATTATTATTAATATCCACAAGGAAAATTGAATCTCTCAAAGAATATATATAAACTGTTACATGTGTTGAAACTGACGAGACTATAATTTATGGACGATCTTCGAACGAATCTTACATGACCTTGAGAAGGGAAGTCCTGTAGTGCCGTGCTTCGTTAATAATTCACCTCGATAACCGTTATAATACAAGTCTTAACGGTGCATAGTATCAGAAGGCAAAGAGAAGTGGCAACTACAGTTTTATTGATAAATGACGCAGACCAGAAGGTTATAAGCACATTAGCAAATACCAGCGAGCGAAGTGAAAATGACACGTATTGGTGATGGCGGGAAGAGCAACTCGCCTTAAGCAAACGTTAATCAATATTTATAGCCAGACAAGTATAAGTGACAGACGTGTGATAAATAGGATAAGAAAGTGTACACACACCTACGCTCGTACAAAAATGGTCTAAGTTAATAAGTGAATAATTAACAAAGTGAAAACATGACTCATGATGGATAGGTGAATTGCCTTGTCCAGAAGCTATAGTATGGTATATGGGCTTGACATATCAACCGCCACCACAGTCCTACTCAGTGACTTCTCGTGACCAGGCGTTGTTTACGAAATTGAGAAGACGAAAAGAGAATGTCCGGCGCTTTAACCGGGTCGATGGACGCGGAAATTATACCTAGGGGAGTTGAAAAACCTTGACTACCAGTAAGGAAACTATAATCAATGAATTTTCTTTTCTTTATTCACTATAATGGTTTAGTGTACTGTCTTAATTGATACTTAAGTTCGATTTCTAATATGGAAATGTATCGTTGGTATTAACTCATGATGGTTGAAAATTGAAAATTACCCCTTTCGTAATCGTTTTTTTCAGAGCTGATTGAAAAAAAAGAAAACGATAAGATATTTAGCAGGGGATTTTGTCGAGATTTTAGTGATTTTTATTGTTGAGATCATGAGTCAGTTGAAGTTAGACCACCAAGGAAAATCTCGAAGCGCTGGAAGGCCGTTTCGTTTTGTGGGACTCCTCAGAAGTGCGCATCCACGATCCCGACTAGAGTGATTCCAACCAAAGACCTATCAGTTTCGCGCGCTAGCGCTTAACCTATAGACCACTGAGCCGGCTGGTATCCAACGGTATTAATGTCTAACTTCAACCAGTCCAAAAAATGGAGCAACCGTCCATCATTGTGTTCAATGAGTTACTATCTCACAACAGACCCCATTGGTCCGGTTTATCAAATCACCAGTTATATATTCTGTTACAGTCAAACATTTGTTTAATACACATGATTTAAATTAATTGCGGAAATGTGTAATCATGTATATCCGGTTCCATAAGAAAAATTGAATCTATCAAAGAATATAAATAAAGTGAAACATGAGTTGAAACCGGCGAAACTTAAAATTTATGGACGACCTTTGAACGAATCTAACGTGACCTTGAGGAGGGAAGTCCTACTGATTGCATTCTCGCACCACAGGTGTTGTTTACGAACTTTAGAGGACAAAAAGCGAAGGTCCAGCGCTGTAACCGGGCTGGTGTACACTGAAACTCCACCTAGGGGAGTTGGAAAACCCTAATTCCAAACCAATGGTGTACATGGGCTGACTTCAGTATCCTGAAGGAACAAATGGCGTATGAATTAATCGTTGGCCACCGGCTACCATGGAACTGCATCTGAACTGTCCTGTGGATCAGATCTTTAAGTCGAATGCTCCGGGAGTGATCTTCTAAGACAACCATCTGCTTCAGTTTGGTCACCTGGGCAGTATCACAGCCCTCACACAAATCAAATGAGATTTGTGTGGTGCATATATATCTGGTGTCCCTATTGTACCAATATTCATGTGTTTAAATAAAGAAATAAATACATGAAATTGTTTTATAATGTTGTTTTAGACCCCTATACCCATCATGTTATCATTATTCCCATCAACCTTATCTATAATTTAGAAACGATTCATTATTAGATTAGAATTTTATCATTTGTATAAGTAGTATATATTTAAAGTCTATTCATGATTTGAATATATAAAATTTAAACTGATTTGTTAACATATGTCACTTAAAGTAGTTTGAATCTGAACCAGATGATCACTTTTTTTAAATAAGTAATCAACTCATAAAGTTATCTAACTTGTGATTTTGTATCTTATTCATTATCTCTAGTTAAATATCGATTTTAAGATGTGTTTCCTGGAGTTCTAGAGAGTAGACGTGTCCGGTGGAGTTCAACGGTGTCTATTTTGAAGCAGTTACTTACTGAGAACAATAGTGTACTGTGGCGGAATATCGTAGATTTTTTAGAGTCAAACATTAACAATGTTGGACGCTGGCCGCTACAGTGGTTTATAGGTTAAGTATTCACTTCCCGTGTTCGAATCCCGCACACAGGATCGTGAATGCGCACATCTGAACAGTTCCATAATAGGACAAAACGATTGTCCAGTGCTTCCAGGTTTCCCATGAATTCAACCGTTGAAACTTATGTCTTAAAACGTGAGAATAACTGTAGTAAATAGGTATCATTGTCAAGATTGAACTTGATAGTTTCAAATAAATTGAGCATTGAGAAGAAAGTTTATGATAAACATATATTTTGTTATATCCTAATGAGTAGAGAAGTTGTGTTACTGGTGTTTCGTGACGGAAGGTTGTGTTGTTTCATTCGAATGCAGAAACTGCAGTAACTCGAATTTGGTTTCTAAGGTTGTTTTGGAAGATGAAAAAGGAAGTTTAACAATTAGAAAGGCGCAGATTCTTTCAATACAGAAGTACTGATGTACTCTTTTGGTATGTGTTACTGATGTCGATAGATGTAAGTAGTATATATCATCAATCGAAAATGAAATGCCTGGAAGCAGAAGATAAAGAAGATCGAAGATAAGAGAATGAAAACAGAGAATGATTGTTATGATAATGAAGGAACAATCAAGTCCAAGATAATTAAATGACATTTTGCAAATGAAGCATTTACTGTAGGATTCTCAGATTTTACCAAGATGTTCTGTATTTTTGTATTTAAATGCATCCAATTGTCGCCACTTGTGTGTTCCCGTTCACTACACTCTAAGTCACATTTTGTGACTATAGATATAAGCGTAGTCAGGATGAAACAGCGTTTTCAATGAACTTGGATTTTATATGTATTACGCCAATAAAAATGTCGTTTCAAGTGAACGGTAGTGGGTTCAAGTCCCAGAGTGAAGATCAATTTCAGGATGCAGGTACATCCAGCCGATGAGTCCCAAATATGACGAAACGCGCATCCTGGATTCCACTGCTAGCCACCATCCATCGTTCTTTACAAAGCTTGTGAATTAAGGCAACACTGAGTTATTTCGTATAGGACGAGTGTCGATATCGATAAGAGACTGATCAATTGTAGTCTGAAACATCAATGTGAAGATTTACGTAAACCATACCAAGTGAATCTAAACTTTACTCCATTGTACAAGCAAGTGGCTATCAGGAATCAGTAGCTAAGTGGATAACTCGATGGTGTTTGAAACGAATGGTAGTGTGTTCGAGTCTCAGAGTAAACATCAACTCTAGAATGTAGGTACATCCAGTTGACGAGTCCCAAATAGAAAGGAACGAGTATAGTCGATTCCACTACTAGCCACTATCCATTTTTGCTTACAATATTTATTTCATAGCAAGTCATTTAAAACATCCTTAATCAAATGATTCTGGTCTGAACAGACCCACGAAATAAAGATCATTTTCAACCCTACTACTTAAATGAGCTTATTTTGGAATGAATAATTAATAGTGTGATAGAATTTATGAAGATTGGATAATTTCCACAGTTTAAATCATCCTAGATTCTACTGCCAACCACTATCCATCTTTGCTTATAATGTTGATTTTATTTTGTATATTGTTTATATTTAATAGTCTCTTGATAATTCACATTAAATTCATGAATTATCCATGTCAATAGATCTATCTGATTGTTCATCGTTTTAGTGTCTCTTTTCTATCGGTCAATCTGTCAGTAATATACAGATAATATTTCAATCTAATTTAAACAGAAGAATACACCATTGATTCCCTTGATACTTTAAAAAAATAATAACTGTTAAGGGTCATATCATCAATCTGTTTTTTTTGATGGTTTGTTATCAATGGTATACTATTAACATTTTCCAATAATCAACTAGATAAGAAGCACATAACTAATGTATAGATCATGAGTCAATTGCAGCTAGACCACCATGGAAAACCTGGAAGTATTGTACGGCTATTTCGTCCTATTGTGAGAATCCTCAGTGGCAGTGCACATGCATGATCCCGCCTCGCGTGATTCGAACCCAGGACCTATCACTCTCGACAAACTTGAGGCTGATGTTCGGAAGAAAACAAAAAACCAAGAGAATATTACGTGAAAATCACATTATTTGTGGAAGATTATAAAATATGAAATAAAGCTCATAACATTAGAAACAATATGATACATCACAGAGATAAGAGATTATGTTGACCTTAACCCTCCGTGAATTATCACGTGACGAAATCTCCGGTCACAATACCGACTCATATGACTTTATTTCTGTGATACACATGTTAACCAGCATTAGCAACCTTACAACAACTCTGAAACCTTATTAGTCCTCCCCGCCTAACCGTACCGTTTGAGTTTAGAATGCAATCTTACCTTACACTGTATATATAATATATTTCAGACCCACGTCGTAGATATGCGATCAAACCATACCTTATCACATCATAAAATGGCAAATAACAACCATACAAGATAAGATCAAATAGTGGCTGTAATTGTTAGACACCGTAACTAAAAGATTGAAAATAACTTAAGAATAGTAAATGGTATAATAGTAGCCCGGAGATCAAACGGAAGCTTATAATAAAAGGAATATAAAATACACATCTAATATAGTTACTGGGTAACGCAAGATACTTCGGATCCGATGGCCAGGCACTATCAGAAACATTCTACTGTGGGAGAGAACAAACCAGATCCCATTGGAGAAAGAAATCAGGAAGTGGATTGGGCACACTTTGAGGAAATCACCCAATTGCGTCACAAGACAAGCCCTCACAAGGAACTCTGAAGGCCAAAGGAGAAGAGGAAGATCAAAGAACACATTACGCCGAGAAATGGAGACAGACATGAGAAGAATGAACAAGAATTGGATAGAACTAAAAAAAGAAGGCCCAGGACAGAGTGGGTTGCTCGGTGGCCTATGCTCCATTGGAAGTAACAGGCTTAAGTAAGGATGTAAGTAATAGTTACTGAAAAATTATCTAATAGGAATATATATAACAATAGTTTATAAATAGTTCCCATCTGTTAAAACTTGTGTTTGAGTGCCCAGTTAATATATGACGTGACGATACCGCCAATTAGACAGTAGTGATTTATCGATCGGACCAGTTATACACGAAAACCATACGCGAAGTCTAGAACACTTATCGGTCCTGCTTCCGCATAGCCCAGTCAGTTAAGTCCAGAACACCAATAACAGCCTCTGCAATATGAATCATTTATTTCAATCATACTGAGTTTATATACCAATCAAACAGACCACATCGTACCATAAAATAGGGAATAACATTTGTACAATATTTAGCCGAATGTGGCTGTAATATCTTGTGGCAGTGAACATGATTGTGGTGTACTTTCATTAAATACAAGTACATTGAATAGAGGGAATGTGGCTAGTAGTGGAACGCAGGAGTCATATTTCATCCTATTTACGACTTGTCATCTAGATATACCTGCATATCAAAGTTGATGTTCATTTCGGGACTCAAACCCAGTACCGTCTGCTTCAAAAACCATCACCATTTCAAGTATACGATAATTCAGAGCAATGCCAAAACTCTATTTAACCGAATAAATGAATGAATTTCGCGCCAAAATCCGAGACCTATTAGCTTAAATCTGATTGATTCATCCACAAATCATAGTTTTGCCTTTATTCTTTCATTTACTATTGAATAATAAGTCATGTGAAAATAATTAAATGTCTAAGATAAATTGAACAGGACATGGTTGGATGGGGAATGTTGAGTGGGAGGCCTATGCTCCTTCACGACGGGTAACAAGCGTAAATAAGTTAGTAAGTAAGATTAATCGAAACTGACTACTCTATCATTATGAAATTGAATAGTTTTCAACTAAGGCATTCAATCATCTTTATATAAAGTTTTATTGTTCAATGAAGCATTACAAATTATCAGACTGAAAATAATTGATAAGTGGATAGTTGTTTCTATTTTTTACAATAAAAAGAATCGGATGATTCTGAGTGTACTTGTTTTGAAAATGTAAAACTTTAAGTTTTAATAGCTAAGTGGATCAAGCGATAGTGTTTGAAACGAATGGTAGTAGGTTCAAGTCCAAAAGCAGACATCAACTCCAGGATGCTGGTACATCCAGTTGACGAGTTCCACCACTCATCTTTGCTTACAGAGCTTGTGAATTAAGGCAATACCGAGATAATCCGTGTAGGATGAGTGTCGATGTCGATAAGAGACTGATCAATTGTAGTCTGAAACATCAATGTGAAGATTTACGTAAACCATACCAAGTGAATCTAAACTTTACTCCATTGTACAAGCAAGTGGCTATCAGGAATCAGTAGCTAAGTGGATAACTCGATGGTGTTTGAAACGAATGGTAGTGTGTTCGAGTCTCAGAGTAAACATCAACTCTAGAATGTAGGTACATCCAGTTGACGAGTCCCAAATAGAAAGGAACGAGTATAGTCGATTCCACTACTAGCCACTATCCATTTTTGCTTACAATATTTATTTCGTAGCAAGTCATTTAAAACATCCTTAATCAAATGATTCTGGTCTGAACAGACCCACGAAATAAAGATCATTTTCAACCCTACTACTTAAATGAGCTTATTTTGGAATGAATAATTAATAGTGTGATAGAATTTATGAAGATTGGATAATTTCCACAGTTTAAATCACTAAATAATCTTCAGTAGTTCACCACTGAAATCCTTTAAACACCTGATGGTCGTTTCTGTCTAATACTGGACTTCTCAGCAGAGCAAATCCTTGATGGCACATCCAGGGATAGGACACAAGATCTTCCGACATACTTATATACCCTGAACACTCTGGCCAAGTGACTTCCCTCCCATTGCACAAACAGGTGGCCATGAGAACTCAGTAGCTAAGTGGATAACGCGATGGTATTTGAAGCGAACGGTACTGGATTCGATTTCCAGAATGAACATCAGCTGTGAGATGCAGGTACACCCAGTTGACGAGTTCCAAATAGGATGAAACGCGCGTCAAACTAGATTCCACTGCTAGTCACTATCCATTATTGTTTATAAAAATTGAACCATTTCGTTTAACTGTATCACTTGTTAAATAATTTATTAAAGTATGAAGAAAAAAATGATTTGAACAATCTGAAATGTTAAAATTAAAGGAATGTAAAATGAAAATATCACCTTCCCTTAACACCCATATTTATGCATAGAAACGAAACATTTTTCTCTTCGAATACATGTGAACACTGTTTGTTTGTTTGTTATTTAAGTTAGTCTCTACATGTTCTCCACCCCCCCCCATTGCATCTTTTTCAATTTAAGCGCTTCTATACCATTACTTTTATAACCCTCAGTTCATGTTTATTTATTTCTTTATCAATATAAAGGTCAATCAAATGATGGTTGTTCTTTTTGGATTTTTGCTTGCTAAACTCTTTGATTCCTCTTTTTTTCTTTTCTTTTCCTCTTTTTTTCTTTTTTTCCTCATTTAGCAACGAAATAAATCTTTCTATTCATTATTTGGTAGGTAATCTATACTCTTCCACAAAGGGGTAATAAAAGTAAGGAAGGGAAGTAAGTAAGTAACTAAGTAATTTACACTAGTAAATTTGTTAATGTTACTCATTAGTTAGTACAGTTTTTGGTCTTCTATAATCAGTTTGGTAAAACAATATTATTTATGATAAGTAGTATGTTTTGTACGGTTTCCTTTATGTTCAGTGTAGATGTTCTGCTTGTGAATAAGGAAAGAAAAAAGAAACAACTGTAAATGAAAGTGATAAATTAATGTAGAAATATGTGCAAAGCTTCTTTTATAGTATAAATTCACTTAGTATTGTTTGTTTGAATCTTCTCATTGATGTTTTAGGACTGCAACTGGTCAGTCTCTTATTGGCAAATATGCATCCTGTGCGTATTGCCTCGATATAGCCTTATTTTACAAGCATTGTAAGCAAAGATGGATAATGGCTAGCAGTGGAATCCCAGAATGAACATCAACTCTGAGATGCAGGTACATCCACCTGATGAGTCCCAAATAGGACGAAACGCGCGTCAAACTGTATCCCACTGCTAGCCACTTTTATAGTATGGTTCTTTATGTAGTACCCTAGGTTAATGTACAAATATGTATTATGTAATCTTATTTATAGATATTACAGAACTAATGTAGTGACCCTTGTTATATTCTACTTATGTGGACATAAGTAATCTACACTACACTGGTGTATCATCAAGAATATTTTAGGATTGTTTCATTACTTGAACATTGATTAGTCGACTGTGGATATAAATGTCATAAATATGTTTATCAAGTGCTAAATTAATTTAAGGATACGATACAAAGATGGTTTGGATTATCTCAGGAAGCTATTGTAAATAAGTTTTGCATTGTTTGTTTCAATCTTCCCATTGATGTTTAAGACTGAAATCGATCAATTTCTTATTTACATATGTGCGGATTGTACGGATTGTCTTGATAATGTCTTAGGTCACAAGCTTTGTAAGCAAAGACGGACGGTGTCTAGCAGCGGAATACAGGATGCGCGTTTCGTCGTATTTAGGACTCGTTAACTGGATGTACCTGCATCTCAGAGATGATGTTCACTCTGAGAGGGCTTGTCTTGTGACGCAGTTGGGTGCTTTCCTCAATGTGTGTCCTATCCACTTCCAGCGATCCTTCCTGATTTCTTCCTCAACTGGAATCTGATTTGTTGTCTCCCATAGTATCTTGTTACTGATAGTGTCTAACCAGCGGAAGTATTATGCGTAGACAACTGTTAATAAACACTTGTATCTTCTGAATGATGGCTTTCGTAGTTCTCCACGTCTCTGCCCCATACAGTAGAAGTGTCTTGACATTCGTATTGAAAATCCTGATCTCGGTGTTGGTTGACAATTGTTTTGAGTTTCAGGTGTTCTTCAGTCGTAAATGTGTTGCTGTTGCTTTGTCGATCCTATCCCTCACATCTGCATCTGATCTGCCGTGTTCATCAATGATGCTGCTCAGATATGTAAAGGTTTCCACATCCTCCAAAGCTTCTCCGTCAAGTGTAATTCGATTGGTGCATGTTTTATTGTATCGGAGAGTTTTGCTTTTCTCTTTGTTTATATTGAGACCTAATCGTACGTATACATTCATCAATTATCCCATACTAGATAGGATAAAACATCTATCCACTATTTTCTTTGACTTTTTAATGAAAAATCTAATTATGGTCTGTCTGTGATTTGGTATTCTTAGTCTAATGAATGAATTTAATTAACAAGGATGGTTAACACGCAATCATGGTTTTTACGTCTTAATGAGATGACTTCTAATTTATAAATTCACTACATCAAGTATAATCTAATCAAGTAATTGAGATATATAGAATTCATTTTAATCATTACTGTTATCTTCATATTTAACCATGGAAAATGTGGAAGCACTAGATGGCCGTTTCATCCTAGTATGGGACTCCTTAGCAGTGAGCATCCACGATTCCGTGGTGGTCTGGCTTGACTAATGGTCTCCACTATAAGACCACTAAAATCTCCACAAAACCCCTTCTGATAATAATAATAATAATAATAAGCAGTGACCAGTGGAGTTTAACCAGGTCTGTTGTGAGATAGTAATTCACTGAAGGCAATGGTGGACGGTAGCTTAATTTCGTGGATTGGTTGAAGTTAGACATTAACACCGTTGGATGCCGGCAAGTTCAGTGGTCTAGAGGTGAAGCGCTGACACAAGAAACTAATAGGTCCTGAGTTCAAGTTTCGCGAGGCGGGATCGTGGATAAGCACTGCTGAGGAGTCCAACAATAGGACGAAACGGCCGTCTAAGGTGACAGCATATATATATATATATATATATATATATGCACTTACGCTTGTTACCCGTCTCAAAGAAGCATTGACCTCTCATCAGCATTCTCCATCCTGTTCTGTCATGGGCAATCCTTTCCAGTTGCTCCTAGTTACCATTCAGCCTTTTGATATCTGCTTCCGATTCCCAGATAAGTGTGTTTCTTTGGTCTTCCACTTTTCTGTTTCCCTTTAGGACACCAAATTAATGCTTGCTCCGTGATACAGTTCTCTGATTTCCTCAATGTATGTCTTATCCATTTCCAAAATCTTTTCATAATTTCCTCTTCCTCTAGAAACTGGTTTGTTCTCTCTCACTGTAGACCGCTGGTGAGAGTATCCGACTAATGGAAATTGAGTATATTGTGTAGACAATTGTTTATAAATACTTGTACTTGGATGTAGTAGTTCTCAACCTTTCAGCTCCGTGCAGTAGAACTGTGTTGATCTTCTTTTTGAAGATTGTGACTTTGATATTAGTTGATAGACATATGTTTTGAGTTTGGTATCTTCTTCAACTGTCGGAATGCTGTCCTTACTTTACCATTCTTAGCCTTCACATTTGCATCATATCCTCCTTGTTCATCGGTTATACAGCTGACCAGGTCCGTGAATGTTTCCACCTATTCCAGAGTTTCTCCATCAAGTGTAATTTAAGTAAGTATATTATCATTCATTAGACTATTCATTCAATTTTCAATAATCATCTTTGTTAGGAAAATACAAAATATATAATTATCTTAAATGATTGAAATGTTACAATCTCCCCTCCCCCCCCCCCGAAAAAATGAATGAAATGTAATGAAAAAGTTTCTATCTAAACTTTCTCTTCATTTGTGAATTAAATCAAACAATCTATAAGATGATGTATGTGATTCTCATTTATCTTAGACAACTATAGATTAAACTAAAATCATACTGCCTATTATTAGTGATTTGTTTAGAAACTAATAAAAATGATAAAAATGAAACAACTCCGAGAGTATATAGTTGAAATCATGAGTCGATAGAAGCTAGACCACCATGGATAACATGGAAGCATTGGACGGACGTTTCGTCCTATTGTGGGACTCCTCAGCCGTGCACATCCACGATCCCACCTCAAGAGATTCGAACCCAGGACCTATCAGTCTTGCGCGCGAGCGCTTCACTTCTAGACCGCTGAGCCGGACGGAATCCAACGATGTTAATGTCTAACTTCAACCAATCCACGAAATTGAGCAACCATTCACCAATGTCTTCAGTGAGTTGATATCTCCCAACAGACTTGGTTGAACTCCACTGGTCACTGCTTCTCACTAGAACTCCAGGAAATACCTTATGGAGCCAGCCACTGGTGAGCATATGATCATTATCAGAAGAGGGTTTTGTGGAGATTTTAGTAATTTTATATAGTTGAAATCATGACACAATTAAAGCTAGACCACCATGGAAAACATGGAAATATCGTCCTATTGTGGGAATCCTCAGCAGTGCGCATCCATCATCCCGCCTCGCGAGCTTCGATTGTCTCATGATTACAACTATATAAGAAAATCACTAAACTCTCCACGAAACCCGCTTCTGACAAGTCGGAGATTAATCAATCTAGTTTCCGAGGTAATATTATAATTTATGGATGGACCAATCAGATTCAAGACAGCAGGTCTTAGATTTGATTGCGAGATTTCATCCACTCATTTTTTTGAATACCATCTCAAGATTATAGCTAATATCAGTTCGTAATGAAAACATTAAATATAATTTGTAAACCTAACGTACAATTGTAAATCCTAATCCTGATTCCTCACACTAATCTTCATTTAACGTTAGTTAGTAGATGGACAGTTTCAAGATCATTTTTGTGTTGATCAATGATCATTCATAAATCATAGTCTCATCGTTTCTAAATATAATTTTTGTCTTTTCTATTTAACATATTACGACTATTGTAGGTTAGGTGGAATGCCAAAAGAGAAGGAGAAGACCAAAGAACATATAACGCCGAAAAATGGAAATAGATATGAGAAGAATGAATAACAACTGGATAGAACTAGAATGGAAGGCTCAGAACAGAGTGGATTGGAGAATGCTAGTCGGGGGCCTATGTTCCATTGGGAGTAACAGGTGTACGTAAAGTAAAAGTAAAGGTTATCTTGAGTTTCTTCATTTCTTTCTCCAATTACATTTATATGCATAGTTTGTATATACATTTTCAAGAATATGATTTCTTCTCAATGATCAGATATATCATCTTATATAGTTATATAATATACCTCTGTGGGCCAGAGTAAATTTGCATTGATTTTCAGGAGAAACATACACCACTCACATAACAACCCAAACAGTACAGCTCAATCCCGCTTCACAGGAGAACCAGACACTATCTGGGCTTGAACGCTACAATCTGAACAGTACAGCTCAATCCTGTGGCGCAACCACACAAGTACCAAGCAACCTGTGGACCATTCGCACCATTCATATACACACCCACATCACATGTATAATGATTTCGATCAGTGATCGCATAAATCAATTATGCACAGTATGAACAGGTCAAAGGTGACCCATTCCGCTTATACGACAGTCAAACTCATTACTATTAGCAATCGCGATATGCCTTACAATGCTTTAATGACAATAGCCCTTGAGAACACTGAAAAGCAACCACTAGTATGTATGAAATCGGTTGACCAGTAAACCAACTTTTCACATGAATAGTCAGCAAAACTTGCCAAAGCAATGCCGAACCATCCACAATGTCAACCTGCAGTCTCACATAGGACCTTCAGCACTACATGGCAATATAGCTTATACTGTATACAACACATATATAGGGTAGTAAACGAAACAGCCCAGCCTGGAGCGTTAATGCATAAAGAACGCTTAAAACCCATTGTCTGGTTTCGGAATACTAATACAAGACCACCAAGATCATTTTTATCTCATTTGCGAAATTTTCATTTTTCCGACTTTCCAGAGCCTGAGTTACGGGTAGTAACCCTAGATATATCATCTAGGAAGTGTGGAGTCAATTGTAAGAGAACAATCATGAGACGTTGTCCTAAAGTAGAATGAAGCAACAATCCAATACTCTTTGATTTTAAATAAAGCCAGAACAAACATGGATGAGGAATAATATGAATTCATTATATTAGCTGCTTACAACCAAATGTGTATTAAAATTTTACATTGAGGTAATTGATCTAAGTGAATGAAAAGAATTGGAATGACGAAGGTTATCAATAATAACTCTTTATATATATGTGTGCAAGAACAGGTCGTAGGTCATTTGGTGTTGGAATCAAAAAGCATTGACGGGTGGGTGATGCAATAATTGAGTGAAGTTCTGTTCTCTGAGCTTGATGGTTCATAGACAGATAGGATAAATTGTGTGATAAGCCTAACCAACATTGAAAATAACAAAGCACTGGACGACGGTTTCGTCCTAACATATGACCTCACACCAATCCGTACCGACGATCCTGAGAGCGGGACTCGAACACAGGATGTTCGGTCTCACGCACGAACGTCCAACATTTAGATCACTGAACCGGCATCCAATGTTATTAATTTCCAACTTCAAGTAATCCATAGTATTGCGCCACTGTCTATCATTGTCTTCAGTGAGTAACTGCTTCAAAACAGACACTATTGAACTCCACTGGTCACGTCCATTTACTAGAACTTCAAGGAATCCATCTTGAAGCTTATATCAACTTATCAATTTAACTATGTAGTCAAAAATTATCAGCTATGAACTTATCTGATTAATGAGATACCAAAAGGATTAGAATGTTCTTTGAGTTCAATAATAATAATAGGGGACATGTTGTTATTTGGGTCTAACCATAATCTATAATGTTTTTGTTACAGTATGTAATAAGCGAAATATTGTGACCCAGTTACATTATTTATAGGTGAACTAACTAAATTGTCATTATGATTAGAGCTAATATTTACCTAAGAAAATTATCATAGAATTTTAGATATGAAAAGAATGTAACATCAATGGGAAGATTCAAACAAACAATACCAAGTGAATTTAAACTTCATCCCATTGCACAAGCAAGTGGCTATCAGGACTCAGTAGCTAAGTGGATAACGTGATGACGTTTGAGGCGAAAGATACTGTGTTCGAGTCCTAGAGTGAATATGAACTCTGAGATTCAGGTACATCCAGCTGATGAGTCCCATACAGGACGAAACGCTCGTCAAACTGGATTCCATTGCTAGCCACTATCGATCTTCGCTTACAATGCTTGTGAATTAAGGCTATATCGAGGCAATACGCACAGTATGCACATATGCCAATTAGAGACTGACCAGTTGCAGTCCTAACACATCGATGGGAAGATTCAAGCAAACAATACCAAGTGCATTTATTGATTTTAATAGTTAAGTTCATGATTCAATTAAATCTACATAATTGATAATATAGGATGTTACTAAAATTGTCAGAAGGGGGACGTACCGAGGAATTTACGGATTCCAAATATGATCAATACAATCCAAGATATGTATCTAGAGCAATCACGTAATGAATATATCAATGTGATCTATAAGCGTATATTACAGTTCCATTATCGAGACAGTTGATAAGTGAGAACAAGAAGTGTGTATGTGTGTGTGCAGCAGTGTATTTATAAATGATAATCGATGTCATTCCATGAGAGTACTAAACGAAAACGAAAGATCAAAGTTGAATCTTTCGAAACAAAAAATTTTACAATGAATTCTGAAGATTTGTGGAGATTGCAGTATTTTCAAAGTTGAATTCACGAGCCGATCTAATCTAGACCACCATTAAAAACCTGGATGCACAAGAAGTTTCAGTGAGAAACCGTGACCAGTGGAGTCCAATCCGTGTCGGGTGTGTGACAGTTATCTACCTCAGACAATGGATGAATGGTTGCGTAATCTTTTAAGCGTTCGCGCGCTAGAGTGAAGGTTCTGGGTTCGAGGCCTATGTGTGGGATAGTGGATCTGCGCTGCTGAAGAGTTTCGTACTAAGATGAAATGACTGTTCAATGCTTCCAGGCTTTCATAGATTGTCTAGCTTAGATCAACTTGTGAATTCAACCATGAAATTTCTACAGCTCGTAATAGTAATTGTAGTAATTGTATGCTAATAAATTATAGGTTCATATATTTGGAATTTTAGCCATAATAAACTGTCAAGAATGACCTACTTTTATGACGAGGTCGTGATTGGTATGATGGAAACAATTATTATTATTATTTTGTTTGTTTAAGTGTACCAAAAACACACATTCTTCTGTTGCCTGTGAACTTGCACAAACTCGCTTACGCTTGGTAGTTCTGCTTGTAAACTTTGTCACAATCTCAGTATTCTTTCGATACCACGAAATCGTCAACAAATATATCTTATTTCAACCGTCAACAGCCTTCTGGTCTTCGCCTTACGGAGGAATCCAACCTAATATCTAACAAGTAATCTTCCTGTATTGATGATCATAGTCAATCGCGGCTCGACGCCTACTACATCAGTATGACATTTGTCTAAACCATATTGCTTCGATATGACTAATAACCACAGTGAAGAAAATGTATGTATGAATGAGCAACAGCTTTTTCCTAAAAACAAATTCTCCACAGTCATAAGCTATTATTTTCCTTCTGATATTCCATGAATGACCAAGATATAAAATTTAGGTTATGTAACAATCATATCCTTTACTAAATATTAGTGCTACTATAGTACATGCTACTTATGTCAATAGACATAAATAGTATGTAACACCAATCAGATGTTGAATGTCTGTCAAAATGTATAGGTTTTTACACTGTATCTGAGAATCTTGATTTTCTATTTTTGTATATTAAGACCTACTGCTGTTGAGGCTACTACTACACTGTTTGTCTTCTGCATTTGTTGTTGCGTGTTAGATAGAAGAGCTAGATCATATACGAAATCTAAGTCGTCCAGCTTCATCCTACCTGTCCACTGTATTCCCTGCTTTCCTCCAGATGTTGACGTCTTCATAATCCAGTCGATCACCAGGAGAAAGAGAAAGGGTGAAAGTAAGCAACCTTGCCTGACACTAGTCTTTAACTCGAACGATTCAATCAACTGTCCTCCATGAACGATTCGGCAATTTCATCCGTCATAGGTATTTCATATGATATTGACTATCTTCTCAAGCACGCCGTTGTTCAACTTTCTTTAAATTATCCGAAATTCCTCTGTCTCTCTGTATAATACTACACATCTCATAAATACTCTATATACATGTAAATTTGTATTTAGTTAACAAACATTATGTATACTCAACCCGAAAACTATACAACTTATGAAATTTACCCATTTTTCAGAAAGGGGTTTTGTGGAGATTTCAGTATTTTTCATAGTTGAAAGCATTAATCAATTGAAGCTAGACCATCAAGGAAAACTTGGAAACACTGGACGACCGTTTCATCCTATTGTGGGACTTCTCATTTTTGTTTGGTATGATTAGTAGTAGGGATTTCACTTTTCCTTTTTTTTCAATACAACACACTGATCTAATAATCAGTAGAGATATGAAAAGTAAAAAAATTTCTCTTTTTCTTCTTTCTTTCAACACTACATTTCTTCGCTTCTGTAAGACACGCTACGATACACATATATAACTGATAATAAGATTATTTATGGTGGAAACTAAAGTAACCATCGCCACCCCCCCCCAACACTCACCCATCCACAAAAAAACCTTTACCACGCAACCATTGTAGACTGTATAATTAATTTAATAAGTTTACAAGTATTTTGAATTCATACATATCCTGTGTAATAAATACTTCCTTCTATTAGTTATTTCTAATTTCTGTTAAAGTTTTTCGACTCCTTCATTTATGAGGAAACTTACTTACTTAGTTACTTACTTACGCTTGTTGCTTACAATGGAGTGTAGACCATCAACGTTGATGATGATTGGAGGCCTGCTCGAGTTAGACGGGAACGGTGTAATGAACAAGCTAACTTTGTAGTCACACCTCGCGATCAGCACCTTACCCCATCAACTCATCAAGGGACCATAGATGCTTTGAAGGCTGTACAACGCAAAGGACGTTATTACAGGAATATATTAGTTAAAGTAGATACAAGCGAAAGTAGAACCACTGCCGCATGGGCCAGTCCATGGCGTATGATTAACTGATGCGCGTTGATTGTCCTTGACTTTGACGGGGATCGATGATCTGTTCGATATTTAGTGACCCAAATGCTGGATGATTTGGCTAGGGTTCAGTGACATTTCACTGGCCCTACAGGAGCATAGGCCGCCGACCAGCATTCTTCAACCCTCTCCATCCTGGGCCTTCGTTTCTAGTTCTATACAATTTTTGTTCATTCTTCTCATTTCTGTCTCCATTTCTCGGCGTAATGTGTCCTTTGATATTCCTCTTTCCTTTGGCCTTCAGGATTCCATGTGAGGGCTTGTTTTCTGGTGCAGTTGGATGCTTTCCTCAATGTGTGTCCTATCCAGTGTGTCCTATCCAGTGTGTCCTATCTAGTTTGTTCTCTCCCACAGTAACTTGTTGCTGATAGTATCTGGCCATTACGAGTAAACTATATTGTAATAAAGTCAATTCCTTAATAAACCGTAGTATACATGTTTGAAAGCTTTTGTATAACACTAAAAATGCAGACTTGATGTCAACCTTATGACCAGTTTCAACCAAATGTTTCGCAATCGAAGAAGATGTCTGTCTATCCTGCAATGTTATTTGACCATTGGAATTCATTTCTTTCTTCAGCCATTTAAGTATGTGTTCCGCCTCTCTTAATTGCAGATCACGATTGCTCCTCCCTATGTACGTGTTTCCATACATACATTGTAATACATGGTTAAATGTAAATATGAATATTTTCCTGCGTCTTTTCGTGTTTATATTGATCTTTATGCAGTAAAATTATAGTGTCACATTAAGCTAAAGTGACAGTATCCTGGAAACATTCTCGTTTGTATTCACTTAGAATAGTTTGTTTGAACCTTCCTATCGATGTGTCAGGACTGCAACTTGCCAGTCTCTAATTGGCATATGTGCATACTGTGTGTATTGCCTCGATATAGCCTTAATTCATAAGCATGGTAAGCAGAGACTGACCGATTGCAGTCCTAACACATCGATGGGAAGATTCAAACAAACAATACCAAGTGAATTTAAACTTCACCCCAATGCACAAGCAAGTGGCTATCACGACTCAGTGGCCGAGTGGATAACGTGATGACGTTTGAAGCGAAAGATACTGTGTTCGAGTCCCACAGTGAACATCAACTCTGAGATGTAGGTACATCCATCTGACGAGTCCCAAATAGGACGAAACGCGTGTCAAACTGGATTCTACTGCTAGCCACTATCCATCTCTGCTTACCATTGTCGTTTGTAGTTTTTAGTAGCCCCTTATATCTGACTTCAGTAATATCGTAAGAATGATTGTTATTGAAATATACATATCGTCCATTGTCGTATATAATTGTCGACTTAACTCGCGTTAGTGTATAATGGAATTAAATAAGTCAAATGTGAGAATAAAGTTTTGAATACGTACATTAATCTATTGAGATCAATTTTGTGATATACTGTCCAACGTTTCCAGTCATCGATATCAAACCTAAAGCCTATAACATGTAGTGACTTGCTTTTTTTGACGAGAACGCGATTAGTGTAATGGAAACAATTATTATTATAACCAATTGTACCAGTGATTGTTTTACTCGTTGTTGTTTAACTGTATCAAAATCACTTTTCGTTCGGTTGTCCATCTTGTTTGCTTGAACTTTCTTACGCTCTGAACTTATTGCTTATACTCATTGGCCCGTCTCGGTATTCTTTCGATACCACGAGATCGCCAATAAATATACTTTATCTGGACTAATTACAACCTTCTGGTTTAAGAGCTATCAAAGGATCCAAGTCGATTTCGAGAGCGTATTCCTACTGTAGTGGTGATCATAGTCAATCGAGACTCGACGCCATCTACAAACTTATGACATCTCTGAAGCAAATAGTTAGTTACTGTGTAATGAACGAGAAGACAAGTGGCGATAATTGAATGTATTTCAATACAAAATTATAGAATGTCCTAGTAAATTCTGTGAATCATACAGTAAATACTTAATTTGCAAAATGTCAGTCAGTTGTCTCGAACATAACTGTTCCTTTTGCAAATATCAGTCAATCGTCTCAGACTTTGTTGTCCCTTCGTTTCCACACTAATCATTATCTGTTCTCGTCCTCTTTTCTTCGAACTTTTTAATCTTCTGTTGCCAGGCATTTCGCTTTCGATTGATGACACATACTACTTATATCTGTTGACATCAGTAACACACACCACACTACCATCAAGTCACTTCAAGAGGTATTTCTTGGAGTTCTGGTGAGAAGTAATCGCCAGCAGAGTTCAACCGGGTTTGTTGAATCAATTTTTTTTGAAAAAATCTGTCCAAGAAAATTTTTATTTCATATTGATTTAAAAATTTCTGGGATGACTTTTTTTCTACACCATTTTCATCATGACGTTCCCTAGTTATTGTTAAATAGTTTGTTTTTTTGTTTTTGACAACTAGTATACCACTGATAGATTATAATAATTCTAGATGGCTATGACTGTTTTTTTTTTAATTAAAATTAATCCCTTGGTAGACAGTAGACAGTTGTTTCGTCGTGGTGTGGGACTTTTAATCAGTGCACACTCGAAATTGTGCAACTAGTAATCGAATCCAGGACTTTCTGTTATTATCATGATAAGTTACTGTTATATCCCGTGGGGATTTATGAATGGTAACTTTGAGAACTATTTAAGGACCAATATGGTATGTATATTTCCTATTGTACGATTGCTAACTAACTAAACTATTCATATTCATGACCCTCTTATTATCAGTTTTGTTTGACCCATTGACTATTATTATACGATTTACCATTCCTGAGTTATCCCCAGTCTATTAATTACTATTCTCCTACATTCACAGCCTTATTTAGCTAAATCTTATACAGATGTTATTTTCTATTTTATAGGAAGATGTGGTTTGTTTGATTGGTATATAAACTCAGTATGTTTGAAAGTAATGATTCATATTGCGAAGGCTGTTAATGGTGTTCTGGATTTAACTAGCTGGGCTATGCGGAAGCAGGACCGACAAGTAATCTAGACTGCTTGTACGGGTTTTGTGTGTCATTGATCCAATCGATAAGTCGCTGCTCCATAATAGGCGAGCCACACGATATAACGGTTACGTACGTTTTGTCAAACAAAAATACAACCGTTCAATGTTGAATTTTTGATAAGATCTGGTATAACTATAAAGGTTATTAAATTAACTTATTACTGTTTGTTTGAATCTTCACATTGATATTTAGGACCACAACTGGTCAGTCTCTAATTGGTATGTGTCAATACTGTGCATATTGTCTCGAAATAGCCTTAATCGATATCGTCGAGACCAATGTGGTGGAATCCCATTCACAACGAGACACCAGCCATAGGATCTCATCCTATTGGGGACTCGTCAGCTGGATGTACCCAGTAACAATGTGGATAACGCGATGGCGTCTGAAGAGAAAGGTACTGGATCCGAGTCCCAGAGTGAACATCAATTCCGAAATGCAGGTACATCCAGCCGACGAGTCCCCAATAGGATGAAACGCGCGTCCTGGATTCCACTGCTAGCCACTATCCATCTTTTCTTACATTATTGTTCACATTTCCTTTTGTTATCTCTACCAAACGTCGTGGAATAACAGAATTTGATATCAGCAAACAAACTATCTCCATGCACAGTATAAATAACTAACACATTATCTATTTATATATGTATCATAGCGATGTGAGGCATCATTTGTCCCTGATCAATGAAATCCAGGTGACTTTGTTTAAATATGGGAAACGATGGAAACACGTCATTATCGTTATACAGTTCGTAAATCATTACCTAGATTACAAAATTATGAAGTGGATGGATATTAGTCTAATTTAAGATAGATCCATCACCACATTGGAGCTTTGACATGTCTGAAACCTTCCGTCTAACTTAGATTTTGATAATAAGATCAGGTTCATTACATTCAGAGGACAGTTCAGCGATAAGTCGGTCTAAAAGTATGACGAAATTGGTACAATCATCTCGGGCTTATCATCCATCTCATCTTACATTCATTCAGCCAAATAAAAGGACATTTTGATTTCTGAATTTTTGCTGATAATGCATTACCAGTGGAGTTTAATCATATTAAATGTGAGGTAGTTACCCACCGGTTACAATGAAAAATAGTAGTGTAACATTGGGAATCGATTGAATCGGACACATAAAATACTGGACCCCAATTTAGAGGTATTACGTTTAAGCCCTAACTATGGGACCCAAAGGTTCTAGGTCCCATCATCAGTCTTTTCATAGATGTATAATCCTGAAAAGTCCCAGACTAAGACGAAACAATCGTCCAATGCTTCTTTGTTTTCAGTTGTTGTCAGTTTGAGAATTGGATAAGTTGAATTTAATACATCTATTCCATATGATTAGTAAGAACATAGTACTATATCTAATTTCTTAATTCATACTCAAAATAATCTAAGCCTGTTATAACTTGTGGCCGAATGGATGCCTTTCTAACGTAGGACGTGACAAGACCGCTAATCAGAGAGTAGCGAATTATCAATTGGAATACTGATACACGGAAACCGTACGAGCAGTCTAGAGTACGTATCGGTCCTGCTTCCTGCATAGCCCAGCCAGTTAAGTCCAGAATACCAATAACAGCCTCTGTGGTATGAACCATTGTATTTCAAACATACTGAGTTTATATACCAAACAGATAGACCACATCGTACCATAAAATAAGCAACAACATTTGTGCAAGATTTAGTCAAATGTGGCTGTGAATGTAGGGGAACAGTAATCAATAGACTGGGTGTAATTCATGAATTGTTAATCGTATAACAATAGTTCATAAGTCAAAATAAAGCTCATAATAAGGCGGGGACACGAATTGAATAGTTTAGTTATTTAGCAATTATTGGATAAAACATTTATGCATAATATTGGTTCATAAATAGATCCTAAAGTTACCATTCATTATTCTTATCGGGACATAACAAAGCCTTAACAATTAGAAACGCGAAGTTACTCACTTGCTTACTTACGCCTGTTACCCCTCGCCAAGGAGTATAGGCCGCTTACCAGCATTCTCCATCCAACTCTGTCCTGAGCCTTCCTTTCCAGTTTTTTCCAGTTGTTATTCATCCTTTTCATATCTGCTTCTATTTCCAGACGTAATGTGTTCTTCTGCCTTCCAAAGTTATCAATCAATAAATGTAAATGTATTGATACTACAATATAATGTAGTTTGTGTTTAGCTTAAGAGGCTTGAATTCAAAATTTTGAAAAGTCGTCAGTAGACGTTGCTAATATCTTCCATTCCAGGATAAAATAACTGTCTGTAACTCTTTGTTCAGTCTATGGTTTGAACCATAATTTATTATTATCAGAAGAGGAGGTTTTGTGTGGAGATTTTAGTAATTTAACCGTTGAATCCCATGGGGGCACCATTTTATTTATATTATACTTAAACTCGTAAATATTGGTACAAAGGGGCACCAGATATATATGCGCATCACAAATCTCATTTGATTTGGGTGAGGGTTGTGATACTGCCCAGGTGCCCAAACTGAAGCAAGTGGTTTTCTCAGGGGGCCACACCCGGAGCCTTTGACCTGATGGTCTGATCCACAAGGCAGTGGAGCATCGTGAGGAGATGCAGTCCCATGGTAGTCGGTGACCAATGATTGATTCATACACCATTTGTTCCTTCAGGATACTGGAGCCCATACGCACAATTGGTTTGAAATCAGAGTTTTTCAACTTCTCTAGGTGGACTTTCCGTGTCCACCAACCCGGTTAGAGCGCTGGAAATTCGCTTTACATCCTCTCAATTCCGTAAACAACAGTAATGCCACGTGAAGGCAGTGAGTAAGACTTCCCTGGTAGAGGCTATATACGCATGGCTCTGTGAAAGCATTTTGAGAGTGAGAGCGGACTCTCCCCACACTCGACCGTACCACGGCATTTAGGGGCAATCCCGTTGGGTAGTATATTATCCCAGGGCGGGATCATAAATGCTCACTGCCGAGGAGTCTTATACTGGGACGAAACAGCACTCTAGTGGTGATGAATTCAACTATAATTTATTAAATTTATACTTATATTTTTATAAAGTTTATATTGTCATCTAATTGTTGACATTTAGATCACTTCATCTACAGTTGTTATTGTTTGGTTGTTTTTGTTGTTGTTGTTGAAGGTTCCATAAACTGATGATTAATTGTCAATGAAATTCCCCTTTTTATCAGAACATCTTATGTATGTATCTATGTATTGTATGTTAGTTGTGCACAATGAATGTCAATGTCGTTCATAGAATAGTAAACAAGATTGAAACAAACACAAGTTTTATTTGTTTTTAATCCAATTACTGACAGTCACGCTATTACTAGGTGGGTATTGACTATAGTTGGAACAAATATATTCACTGATTAAGTAGTATATGTAGTTTCATGATCACTTTTTTGCAATTAAGAAACTATGAGTTCTCTTCAAAGTTATTTCATAGATGTACATTATTAAACAATTTCAAGGTATATAGTTAGTGTTTTTCAATACTTACCTAATGTATGCTAGTAGTCTTATCAGCAACAATCTACTGTGGGAGAGAACAAACCAGATACGAAAGCCATCATTCAGAAGATACAGGTTTTTATTGACAGTTGTCTACGCAAGATACTTCGGATCCGATGGCCAGACACTATCAGCGACATTCTACTGTGGGAAAAAACAAACCAAATTCCAGCGGAGGAAGAAATCAGGAAGAAGTGCTGGAAGTGGATAGGACACACATTGAGGAAATCACTCAACTGCGTCACAAGACAAGCCCACACATGAAATCCTCAAAGCCAAAGCAGGATAGGGAGACAAAAGAACAGAATATTCCGAGAAACAGAGACAGACATGAGAAGAATGGACAAAAATTGGATAGAACTAGAAAGGAAGGCCCAGGACACAGTGGGTTGGAGAGTGCTGGTCTGCGGACTATGTTCTGGTTGTGGGTAACAGGTGTAAGTAAGTAAGTAAGTATACTGGTCTTTATGATGACCTAAATATTTTGTCTTCATACAGTCAGAAGTTGAACAACTATTGATAATAAGGAAGTAGTGAATGTCTGTTTCGTACCGGTATGATACTTCTCATCAGTTTGTACTCATGATCCAATCAGGGATCTAATACAAGATTAAATTATGCCACAAACTAGTCGAAGCAGTATGTATACGAACCAAAGGTATTGTGACTACCGCTATACCAAAAGATTTTAATTTTATTGTTTATTACCCGTTAGAGCTCTTGTAATATGATAAATATACTAATTTAGTTTCCGTTATGATTGGTGAAGATGCCACAGCTATTGTAGTTTGACAACACTTTACCAGTAAAACCTTCTATAGTCGAATCGCGCCCACCCAGTTAAATCAAAAGTCAAAAGCAAGGAGGTTAAAAGATATATTTGATGGGTTACCAATATATCGAGAATTGACTGATCTAATCTAGTTAATGATCGTAGAAGATGTTTCTCACGCAGTTCTGAAACGTGATCTGGTCGATATTTAGTGACTCAACTGCCGAGTGATTTGGCTAGGGTTCAGTGACATTTCACTGGCCCAACAATACTCCCCGGCCAGATTCAACGACCGTTCGAATCGGTACCAAACATGTTGGGAGAAGTCGCGCGTCGGAGGTTGCCAGACGATTAATATGAATCCTCCGGGTATTGCTGAGCTGTAAGACAAATGGAAAGGAGGCGGCAGAAAATGACCGGGAAACAACAAGTAATAACATGTAACTAGGACGTTCGTTGAATGTTAAACGATCAACCATAGAAGTAATAGAAAAAAACATGACATTTTAAAGTTCTATCAAGTCTCGTTGAAATAGATGGCTTTGACAAGTGATTGAGTTCCTCAGATGAGAAACGTTAATTTCGCAGCAAAAGTAGTGATGTCACAGTGATAGTACGAGAAGTGTATCATCAGTCGATACCGATGTTTGTACTGCTATCGGTTTAGAGTAAGAAATCAGTAAGTGTCGTTGACAACTGTTCGTTAGTGTCGAATTCTAGTTATATCTATATTTAACAGACTAACTGTAAGTACAGAAGTATAACCGTGAAGACAAGTCGTGATTTTGTTGTGCGAAGCTACTGATCAATTTGTAGTCAGTTTGAAAAGCCGATGACTTCTATTACAATCAGTAAGGGTCGAAGACTACAGATCGAGAGCGAAGGTGGCACGACCAAGTCTCTAAAAGATGATAAACGGTGAGTGCTGCATAGTTGTTCGATATTGGGAAGAGAGCAACTCAAACTCACCATTAAACTATTAGCTATTAGTTGTCTAAATTCAGTGTAGTTCTTCATTCTATGTATGTTTGCAAATTGGAACTATCTATCCTCAAAATCAAATATTCATTACTGAAAAATCTAACCATAAAAAGTTAAGTTTATGAAGTGAACTCATGAGTAATAATTCTGAGTTATTACATAACTGAATGACCTAATTAGCATATAATTAACTTCGAACTAACGGTAATCAATGGACCAAAAATGGTAGGGAATTATTTGCCAATATGAATGTATTTAAGGAAAATTATATTTACAAGAAGAATCAGAACTGTACAACATTTCATTTCTGGCAATATGGATCAGCTTAGTGTCTCTTTACGGCCTTTTTTCGTTCATTATCAAAACTGTTCATTGTTTGATATACTTACATACTTACACCTGTTACCCACAACCAGAACATAGGCTGACAACCAGCATTCTCCAACCCACTGTGTCCTGGGCCTTCCTTTCTAGTTCTATCCAATTCTTGTTCATTCTTCTCATGCTTGTCTTCCGCTCTCGGCGTAATGTGAACACATCTTTAGTCTTCCTCTTCTCCTTTGGCCTTGAGGATTCCATGTGTGGGCTTGTCTTGTGACGCAATTGGGTGATTTCCTCAAAGTGTGCCCAATCCGCTTCCAGTACTTCTTCTTGATTTCTTCCTCCACTAGAATCTGGTTTGTTGTTCCCCACAGTAACTTGTTGCTGATAGTGTCTGGCCAACGAATCCGAAGTCACTTGCGTAGACAACTGTTAATAAACACTTGTATCTTCTGGATGATGGCTTTCGTAGTTTTCCACTTCTTCGCCCCATACAGTAGAACTGTCTTGACATCTGTATTGAAAATTCTGATTTTGATGTTGGTTGACAATTGTTTTGAGTTGCAGATATTCTTCAATTGTAAATATGCTGCTTTCGCTTTGCCGATCCGTGCCCTCACATCTGCATCTGATCCACCGTGTTCATCAATGATGCTGCCCAGATATGTAAAGGTTTTCACATCCTCCAAAGCTTCTTCGTCAAGTGTAATTCCATTGGTACATGCTACACTGTATCGGAGAATCTTACTTTTCCGTTTGTTTATATTGAGACCTACTGCTGCTGAGGCTACTGCTACACTGGTCCTATTCAACCTTATTCTTCTTCATCATCATAAATTCTAACACTGATATAGCTCTTTGATACCAAACAAATATCTCGAATATATCTCGATCTATTCTATTGTAATTAATACAGACATTATTACTATTACAAATTGACAGAATTCAATTGCAAATTGATTCCAAATGATTTATAGATAATCTTATGGGATTATCTTGAGAATGTTTCATTATAGAGAGAGAGAGGGAGGAAAGGAGAGGGAATGAGGGAGATAGGGAGGAGGGTAGAGAGAGAGATCAAACCATCAACTGGTAACTCTCTGATTTCTTTCCTGTCATCTTAATTCCTCAATATTTTTCAATGGTTGTTTAATATTCAGGGTTGGATTTGTCACTGTTTATTGATATGTTTACTGAAAAATATAAAGTTTATAAGTTTGCTATCGTTGTTGTTATATTAAATCTAAATGGAAACAGATCTTTTGAGAAGCTATGATCAGTGGAATGCAATCCATGTCACGTAGGAGACAGTTATCCACCTCAGATAATGGACAAAGGGTTGCACAAGATCATGGATTCACTGAAGTTAGACAATAATATCATTGGATGCAGGCTCACTGATCTAGAGGGTAAATGTTCGCGCGCGAGACCGGAGGTTCTGGGTTCGAGTTTGGAATGTGGGATCGTGGATGTGCACTGTTGAGGAATTCCATGCTAGGATGAAATGGTAATCCAATTCTTCCAGGTTTTCATAGGTTGTCTAGCTTAGATCGACTTATGAATTCAGCTACAAAAATATCTAGTATATTTCGCTTTCCTTTCAAGTTATTATTGTACCATATAAGATTCATAGATACAATACATGTAATAGAAAGGATGTTTAACCTTGGTGTCGACTATCTGCGTAAAGAAACGGACTCATTACTGACAAGTTTCAAATTAAGCAAGAAACTGCTATTTATTGACTTTTGACAATTGATGATTTTTCATAGTTGAAATCATGAGTCAATTGAAGCTAGATCACCATAGAAAACCTGGAAGCACTGGACGGCCCTTTCGTCCTCTCATGGGACTCCTCAGTGGTAGTGCGCATCCACGATCCCGTCTCACGAGATTCTCAACTGATATTAGTTAACTATTTATGATGCTAAAAGAAATTTAAAAGGTGTAGACTACAGATACATCTATGTGACTCATAGTGTGGATCATTAATTGCAACGATCGGACAACCTATTTATTCACATGGAGAAGACCAAGTATACACCCTGCGCTTCAAGAACTAATGTCGACAAAAACGTATAGATCCACATTGGTATAACTACTATATTTTATCTACTTAATATCAGGTGACTAAATAAGGTAAACATGTACACCAATTGATTATGAGTTCGATCCGCAGTGGGATAGTATGTTAGCACTGTTGATGAATCCAATACTAAGATTAAACAGATATTCGATACTTCCTGGATTTCAGTCGTTGTCTAACCAAGATCATTTGGTGATGTAAACTATAAAAACCATAACTATGAAGTACCTAGTAACTCTGTAACTTTGTGCTGAACAACGGTCGCTTGTCCTTATCTGTGTTCTCCTTCACTACAGTAGTACTTTTACGGTTTGATAATTGTACAGAATACAACCTTGCTGTACATCATAAAAATGATATTACAATAGTTAATCAGTTGTTCGATGGGAAGTTCTTCAACTTTTAGAAGGTTATTTCGATTCACCATGTACTTTTAATGATTGTAGTGGCTGACACTATGTCAAATCCTTACAACTTATTCTAGTTTTCTGATGGACGAATCTATTTATTCTTCTTGAGTCACATTTTGATCAGAAGGGGTTTTGTGGAGATTTCAGTATTTTCACAGTTGAAATCATGAGTCGATCGAAGCTAGACCACCGTATAAAACCTGGAAGCACTGGACGACCGTTTCGTCCTATTATGGGATTCTTCAGTGGCAGTGCGCATCCACTATCACACCTCGCTAGATTCGAATCCAGGACCTACCAGTCTCGCGCAAGAGCACATAAACGATGATCTTGTCAATTATTCACTTATCAGCCTTGACTGGTATTATACAAGCGTATGTGATACATTTTTTATCCTATTCATCATATATCTGACTATAAATATGGATTTATACTTGGTTAAATGGAGTTAGCTAACTCACCTACCACATTGGACGTCGTTGTAATACACTAGTGCGATCTAAGTTGATAATTGTATACGAGGATTTACGATATGTATATTTCGAAAACAATCATTCTATATCATTTAAATGGAGTCAGACTTAGGACCACCAAATCATCACTCTTTACATTGTACTTTTTCATTGTCTAATTCTACCACATAAACCGTTACCGGTAGAGTTCAACCAGGTCTGTTGTGAGATAGTAACTCACTGAAGACAATGATGGATGTGTCTCTTAATTTCATGGATTGGTTGAAGTTAGATATTAACACCTCTGATTGCCGGCTGGTTCAGTGGTTATAGAGGTTGAGCGCTCGCTCGCGAGACTGATAGGCCATGGGTTGGAATCTGGCGAGGCGAGATCGTGAATGTCCAGTGCCACTGAAGAATCCCACAATAGGACGAAACAGCCTTCCAGTACTTCTAGGTTTTTCATGGTTCTCTAGCATCCATTGATTCATGATCTCAACTGTTAACATAATCAATTTATTAATTTTTTGAATAATCTCAACCACAACATTACGATTCTTATATATTCAGTTGAGAGGTTAAAAAGTAATCATAGTATCCATAATAGATTTCCTTCTTAGTCAATAACATAAGAAAATATACATAATACTCGGAATTGTTACATAGTAACTATATTTTAAAGATTTAGTTGTTGGGGAAAAACTAACAATGAATGATTTTGAATAGAACTCTAAATTGCACATAAATGAAATTAATGAAACATTTCAAAAAAGAACAATATAGTTTTTCCACAAACCAAATAAATTATTATAAGCAAAAGATGGATAGTGGCTAGCAATGGAATCCAGTTTAACGAGCGTTTCGTCCTATTGAGGACTCATCAGCTGGATGTGCCTGCATCTCAGAGTTGATGTTCACTGTGGGACTCGAATCCAGTACCTTTCGCTTTAAACACCATCGCGTTAACCACATAGCCACTAAGTTCTCAAATGAACAAATTCATTAAATATTGATGATATCCATCATCGTTTGATCTCAGCTACGGTACTATTGATCTGTGAAGATATCTTGTATCCATACAACTGTAGAGTTCCATGCTACAAAGAAACAACTTTCTAGTGTTTTTATCGAGACTATAATTCATGGACGAACCAGATTTAAGATAATAGGTCTTGGATTTTGGCGAGAAATTCACTGACCCATTTGACGTCTTGACATTTTAGCTGATGTCAGTTCGTGATGAAAAACCGTAAATCTAATTTATAACCCTAACCATCAACTATGAATCATAATTCTTATTCTTCAAACTGCTTTATAACCCTCATTTAGCCTTAGTAAGTAGGGTGACACTCTCAAATTCACTTTGGCGTCACTCAAAGGTCGTCCATAAATTATAGTCTCACCGCAAATTTTCTTTACAAGACTAATATATCTAAATTTATTAAGCACTTTTTTAATTGTTTGTACAATGTCATTATGAATTATAATAGTTAATCAATATTACAATTATCTTGTAAAGAGATGTTGGAGAGATCCAGAAAACTCCTCGAAAAGAAAGCCAAAAAAGGCTCTGAAAACACTGAGAACCATCTTATCCAATCAGCATTCAATCGAAGTTTTAACAGAAACATCTAGATAGTGGAAAGTCACATGTCGCGTTTCTGATTGAATGATTACCTATATTGCTACTATGTTTAGTAACGTTCCAGAACATTCCAGAAGCCCAAGGTCATCTAAAATGTCATAAATACCCTAGATTTTCTATACTTAAACGAACCTTTAGAGCAAAGCGTTTCTTTTGTATTTCGTACATTTTCCTTCGTGTTCAAATCTCTGTGTAGATTTGGCTTGTTTGTTACTAGAATAGAATAGGAAACCGACTATATCGTTCAGTTAGAAGATTTATCGAGAGGTTCTTGAGAAAAATCAAGGACTCGACTAATAGTCACTATCCATCTTTGCTATTAAAGAAATATCGAGGTAGTCCGCACAGGATGTATATATGCCAACAAGAGACTGATCAATTGCAGTCCTAAATAACAATGGGAAGATACAAGTAAACAACACCAAGTGAATTTCCTGATAAGTTTGGTAATTTCATCATAGATGGAAGTCAAAAAGTCTTTTATATCTAATTTCAAACTTATGTGGTCATAGACTTCAATTTCACTTGATTTTCATCCATTGTCAAAGATAGTGGACTAACCTAACAGGTTAATTTACATTACCATCAAGGTACAACAGAAGAATTACAAAGGATATTTCAAAAAATGTACAAAATTAAAGCTTTCTATAAGACAACTAACACTTTAAGAAACGGTGGAGAAGATTTGTAGCTCAGGTGGGTGATTTTGATGTAGGTTTGTTCTTTGAGCTGGATGGTTTGGTCGTGGAGCTTTCATCGTTCTTCTGAACGACATCATCAGCACAAACAGGACAAGCTGTGAATCACATGTGGAGAAATTCAAACATTTCACTCTTACCCGAAGTTTGTGCTGATGATGTCGTTCAGAAAGACGATGAAAGCTCCACGACCAAACCATCCGGCTCAGAAAACAAACTTTAAGAACGCTTCAGTTAGGATAAAAGATAAGATCCTGTTCACTTCCACACTAAATTATGTCTACTGTTTAGGTTGTGTCGATTGTGATACATTCTATATCGGAGAGTCTTCCAGTGAGATCTCGAGTGGCGTCAAAGAACGATTAAGTTACACAAGAAGATCTAATAATCCTGTAGAATTGGAAAATTTACAGTTTCAGTCAGCAATAGCAGTACATACTATTTTCAATAATCACCAAATTAAAAATATCAAAATAATTCAGAAAAGTTTTTGCAACCAGTATAGAGAGGCGAGTACCTGAAGTGTTTCACGTAACGCTCAATGCTTCTGACCTCAATAGGAAAGAAGGCCTGAATATTCATATTGTTATATCTAGAGCTTTAGATTCTTGCTATTGACGCGTACTACTAGACAACTTGAACGATCGAACCCGCAAAGTCGCAAGAGAGAAGACAGAAGACTAGTAAGTACAAAACTGTCAGGTATTTATAGCTTTTAGTAAAAACGAAATCATCATTATAGTTTTCCAATCCATACACAGGGGGTTATTAGCATTATGCAATAGGGAAGCTACACGTAGTGATTCTGGAATATTCTTCCAAAATCTGACTGGATAGAATATGTTTGGCTCCTTCTGAGCTTCTTAGAGCTTCCGCACATTTACCTGTGTACCGTCCTCACACATCTAACCTGAACCGTTAGACCAGACAATCATATTTGACCTTAACTAATACCTAGCAGCAGAAAGTTAAGAAGATCAAAGAAAAGAGAACGAGAACAGAGAATGATTGGTGTGGAAACTAAAGAACATTGAAGTATGAGACGATTGATTGACATTTTTCTAATGAAGTATTTACTGAATGGTTCTGAGATTTGACTAAGAGATTCTGTAATTTTGTATTGGAGTACATTTGATTGTCTCCACTTTTGTGTTCTCGTTCATTACAACTTAGTTCCTAAGGAGACAAGAAAAATCTTAATTTCTTAATATTCATTTTGGTCAACTCTTAAGTTTGTAATATCCACTTCAGACTAAAAGTTTTGTTCAAGTATTTGTTTAATATAAAATAAATTAACATTACAAAGTAATGGCAATTGTGAAAGTAATAACAATTAGGTGGTACGGGTTATGTTATGCCTTTTTGGCCTATTAATTATCATATGATATGATCGTCAATTAGAAAAGGGGACTTATACTGTCAAATCAGTAACTCATATACGAACTCCTATACGAACAGCCTAGAGTCACTCTGAGTTCGTATTCTACTAATATGATATACCGAATGTTTTATAGTCAACATTTAGATAACTCTGAATAACACTCTCTTATCGGATGGTAGTCATCAGTATGAAATATTATTACACTTGAATCATGCTCTTATCGGATGGTAGTCATCAGTATGAAATATTATTACACTTGAATCATGCATTATATTCACAGGTCCAAGTGATAAGATTACTGTCTGTTAGCCACACTTTTCAGCTGTATACTATATCGACATAAGTAGTATAAAACATCAACCAGAATGGCCTGGCAGCAGAAGGTTGGGAAGATTGAATCGAAGAGAACAGAAACAAACAGCAATTGTTATGGTAATCAAGGAACGATTAAGTTTCAGACAATTGATGGAGGATTTGTAAATAAAGTATTGAACATATGGCTTTCATATTTGATGAAAGAACTCCGTAATTTTGAGTTAAAATACATTTAGTTGTGTTATATCTTAATCAAGATTAAATTATAGGTAACTTCTGAGGACTCTTAATGGACTAATATTCTATATATATTCAGTAACTAGATTATGTATATCTATACTCCTCTTATTACAAGCTTCATTTAGATCTATTATTTAGACCTGCTATTATACAATTCACTATTCCTATATTATACTCAGTTTATTGATTACCATCTCCCACGTTCACAGACACCTTTTGGATTGATCATGTATAAATGCTATTTCCTATTTTATGTTGTGATGTGGTCTGTTTGGCTGGTATATAAGCCAAGTGTATTTGAAATAAATGATTCGCTTAGTGGAATCTGTTATTGGTGTTGTGGACTAAACTGGATGGGCTAGGCGAACAAAGGACCAATAAGGACGCTAGGCTACTAATACCGGTCGTACATCATTGATTCCGCACAGTGCTAAGATTGAATAAGTCGTATTTCGATTGGTAGATAAATCACGTGATAATTAACCGAGTTTAAAGATACAACAGGTTGTTGTCACCTATATTCCCGTTCATTAAAGTGGTAATAGTCATAGTCTAAAGAACGAGAACACAAGTGGGAACAATCGAATGTATTTCAACACAACATTACAGAATAACTTAGTCAAATTTGATAACCATTCAGTAAATATATCATTTGCAAAATGTCAACCAATCATCTCAGACTTCATTGTTCCTTCGTTTCTACATCAATTATTCTCTGTTCTCGTTCTTTTTCTTTGATCTTCTTAATCTCCTTACTTACTTACTTGCTTACTTACACCTGTTACTCCCAATAGAGCATAGGCCGACGACCAGCATTCCCCAACCCACTATCTCCTGTACCTTTTGTTCTAATTCTATCCAACTTTTGTTCATTCTTCTCATGTCTGTCTCCATTTCTTGACTCAATGTGTTCTTTGGTCTTCCTCTTCTCCTTTGACCTTCAGGATTCCATGTGAGGGCTTGCCTCGTGGCGCAGTTCGAAGCACTCCTCGATGTGTGTCCTATCCACTTACAGCGCTTCTTCATGATTTCTTCCTCCACTGGGATCTCGTTTGTTCTCCCCCACAGTAGAATGTTGCTGATACTGACTGCCCAACGGATCCGAAGTATCTTGCGTAGACAACTGTTAATAAACACCTGTATCTTCTGGATGATGACTTTCGTAGTTCTCCAGGTTTCCGCCCCATACATTAGAACTGTCTTGACATTTGTATTGAAAATTCTGGTCTTGGTGTTGATTGACAATTGTTTTTAGTTCCAAATGTCCTTCAATTGTAAACATGCTGCTCTTGCTTTGGCGATCCGCGCCCTCACATCTGCATGAGATACACCGCATTCATCGGTGATGCTGACCAGTTATGTGAATGTTTTTACATTGTATCGGAGAATCTTGCTTTTCCTTTTGTTTATATTGAGACCTACTGCTGTTGACGCTACTTCTACACTGGCCGTCTTGTCCTGCATTTTTTGTTGTGTGTGCAATAGAAGAGCCAGATCATCTGCGAAGTCTAAATCCTCCAGCTGCATCCTACCTTATCATTGTATCCCGTGCTTCCTTCCAGATATTGACGTCTTCATAATCCAGTCGATCACCAGGAGAAAGACAAAAAGTGAGACAAAGCAATCTTCATCCTCTGCCTCCAAGTAGTTAACTATCGATTGATGATACATACTACTTATATCTATCGATATCAGTAGCACATACCACAGTAATACTAGTAGTAGTAGGAGGAGGAGGAGGAGGAGGGTATTAGAATTATAATTCATCTTTAAATCAATCCATATTGTTACTATTCAATAAACAAAATCATCTGTAATTGAAACAATTCTCTCTTTCTCTTTCCCCCATCCCTAATCCAAAAACAAAACGAAGTAAATTATATACATACAAATGGTTAACTGTTGTCAAGTTCTACATACATAAAATAAGTAGTTTTATCACTTTGTTCCAAAATCAATCTGTCTCAATTCTAATTATATACTTGTTCTTAAAAGAAAAAAGGAAGCGATCTACACTTCTATGGTAAAATAGGAGGGGAGGGGGAAATAGTCCAATATTCCCATAAGAATATACTACTAAATAAGAGGTTGATAGTGTCGATTAATAAAAATGAAGATTAAAGAAGTATTCTGAAGTATCTTACTCTTCCTCCTCCTCCTCCTTATTAATCAAATGGTGTTAAATTTATGAATGTTAAGTATACTTTATAAGCAAAGATGGATAGTAACTAGCAATGGAATCTAGATATACTTTATTGAGTATACTTACTTACTTACTTACTCCTGCTACTCCCAATGGAGTATAAGCCACCGACCGACAACTTGACTGAATATAGAAATGCTTTATGAAATAGATAATAATTTTTTTTGTTTTTTTTGTTGCTAACCTAAAACTCATATACTACTGTTGATATCAGAAATAAATTCAAACAATCACTAAGGGATTCTATCCAGATCAATATCTATAATCAATAGAGATATCGAGAGAGAGAGAGAGAAAGAGACTTTGTTTGTCATATTGAAGCTCAGTTACAGTCCAAATAAAATCAATAATAATATTTCATATAGTTAAGATCATGAGTCAGTAGAAGCTAGATCACCATCTAAAACCTGGAAGCACTGGACGGCCGTCTCTTTCAAAGATGAGACCCCGCAGGGGCAGGGCGCATCCACGATCCCGCTCTTGCGAGATTCGTTGGTTGCCGGCTCAGTGGTCTATCGGTTAAGGTCTCTGGCTCGAGATTGGTAGGTCC